>NC_092742.1:42602341-42905591 GCF_047496795.1 Chiloscyllium punctatum | reverse complement strand
ATCCTGACCAGATTTCAAAAGTACCCAATGGATGGAAGATGTCAAGTCATGGAAGATGCTACTTCTTTCTTTTCTCTTTACTTTCTTTTCCTTCTTTCATTTCTTCTATCCTTCCCACTGTTTAACCTCGCAACCTGATTCACATTTATCAAGACTCTCATGGTAACAGTAATTTACAATATAACAGTGACTAGACTTCAATAGTACTACATTCATTGTAAAGCACTTTGGAATATCTTGAGATCTTGAAAGGCTATTTCGAGGGATATGGGCCAAATGCTGGCAAATGGGACTTGATTAGTTTAGCATATTTGGTTGGCATTGCCGATTTGGACAGAAGGGTCTGTTTCTGTGCTGTACATCTCTATGACTCCACAACTCTAGGTGATGAAGCTACAACATAGGGCTAAAGCTAAACAAGTAAAATATTGTATTACAAAAAGAACTAAGTACGTTCAGATCATGATTTGGAGATGCCAGTGTTGGACTGGGGTGTACAAAGTTAAAAATCACACAACACCAGGATAAAGTCCAACAGGTTGTCCACCTGATGAAGGAGCAACATTCAGAAAACTAGTGATTCCAATTAAATCTGTTGGACTATAACCTGGTGTTGTGTGATTTTTAACTATGTTCAGATCCAGTGGCTTAGATCAAAGCACTCTAGTCTCTGCTGCACCTAGTCAAAGATGATGGAGGAGTCCAGCATGGTAGTGTATGACAAGAATAAATTGTCAAACGTCCTCAGCAAGAAGTGGATGATCCATCTTGGCATCATTCTTAGGTCCCTAGCATAATAGATGCCAGACCTTATCGAATGTGATTCACTTCACATGACATCAAGAGACTGCTAAACATTGGATACAGCAAAGGCTCTGGACTTTGACAACATTCAGTAGTATCAATGAAGATGTGCTCTAAAACTCAACTCTCTGCAAGAGAATAAGATTTTTCGTACTGTCAAATCAACATTTTCAGAGAAGTTATCACACATCTGTGGAGCAGGTGGGACTGGAACCTGACCCTGATGATCCAGAGATAGAGACATTATTGTGTGCCATGAGAACCCTAACAGAATAGGATAATGTCCTCAATATAACTATCTTTAGCTGCCTCATCAATGATCTTTCCTGCATCCTCATAAATGAGGATGTTCACTAATGATGCACAATGTTCAGCACCATTTGTGACCATGCCACACAAGTGCCAGGCAAAGGGCTGTTGGAGCAATAGCTGTTTATTTGACCTACCCACAGAAGGTCTTTCAGTTTTACAAACAGACTGTGCAGCACATAGAATCCTGCATTTTTAGTGACAAGTATCATTTTTATGCCTTCATGCTACAAGCAAGGTTTGATGAACATAAAGTTGAAAAGGATATGGTGAAGGCTATTAAGCTGCTGAAAGTTGGTGAGGAAGAATTCCGGATAATGCAGCATTCTCAGCATTCATTTTCCTTGATTTAGCAGGAGGCACTTCTTAAGCGAGATATGTTGCCACAGGACATTTGCATCTTATTTGGATTATTGGCATCCATCTGAAAAGATAACGTATCAGATTATTTTGCCGAGAGAGAGTAACGGAAGAAGCTACGCTGGGAAGCTGAGTTGGGAGAAAAAGACGTGAAGCAGCTGCTGGAGGAAGTGACTGATCATCCTCAGAGTGAGGCTCTGCCCCTTCTTATAACATGATGACCTTCCACCACTGTGATGAAATAGTTTCATAAGATACTATGAATGTCCAACATAGAAGGATATCTGATATTCTGGATAAAAATAAAATAATCCCAGCCATGTCATCAGGAGACTATCAAAAGTGATGTCTACACCATTTCAAAATGTTTCTGTGAACATTATGAAATCTAAAAAATAGCTGCAATTTTTTAAAAATTGCAGCTAAATGACATGTAGAACAGAACAGCTCACTTGAATGCCACTTCATTGAACACCTTAAATTCTCACCAACTCACCGATGCACAGTGACAAGCAGCATGTATCATCTGCCCAATGTGCTGCAACATCTCGCCACTGAATTCTACAAGAATACCACTCAAACCCATGACCTTCACCACATGGAAGATCAAGCACAGCTGACACAAGGGAACATCATCATTCGTAGGTTTCCTTCCAAGTCACGCATGATCCTGACCTGTATTTACATTACTGTCACTGAACCAAGATCCTGTAATTCCCTTCCTAACAGCATTGTGGTTATATATTTAGTACACACAGTAATTGAAGAAGGCAGCTCAGCCCTTGCTTCTGAACACTAATTAGTGATGAGCAGCAAATTCTGGTGTAGCTAACAGTACCAACATCCCAAGATTGAATAATAACAAAAGAATTAGCTGCACCTCTTGTCAAGCTGTTCCAGTATGGTAAGGCTAACAGTGTGGTGCTGAAAAAGCACAGCAGATCAGGCAGCATCCGAGGAGCAGGAGAATCAACATTTCAGAAATAAGCCCTTCGTCAGGAATGAGGCTTGTCAGCTAGGAGGCTGAGAGATAAATGGGAGGGGGGGTGAGGTTGGGGGGAAATTAGCTGCGAATGCCATAGGTAGATGAAGGTGAGGGAGAAGGTGATAGATCAGAGAGGAGGTTGGAGAGGATAGATGGGAAAGGTTTTGGACAGGTCAGGAGGGCAGTGTCAAGTTGGAGGCTTGGGACTGGTATAATATAGGGGGAGGTGAAATGAGGAAACTGGTGAAATCCACATTGATCCCATGTGATTGCAGGTCCCAAGGCAGAATATGAGGCATTCTTCCTCCAGAACGGGTGGTAAAAGTTTAGCGATGGAGGAGGCCCAGGACCTGCATGTCCTTGACGGAGTGAGAGGGGGAGTTGAAGTGTTCAACCATGGAGCTGTGCGGGTGTCCCAGAGATGTTCTCTGAAACGATGCGCAAGTAGGCGTCCTGTCTCCCCAATGTACAGGAAACCACACCGGGTGCAATGGATACAGTAGATGACATTGTTGGAGGTACAGACAAATTTCTGGCAGATGTGGAAGGATCCTTTGGGGCCTTGGACGGAGACGAAGTTCCTGTACCCCCACCAATGTCATCTATCTGTTGCACCTGATGGGGTTTCCTCTACATCGGGGAGACAGGACGTCCACTTGCAGATGTTTCAGAGAACATCTCTGGGACAACCGCACCAACCAACCCCACTGCCCCGTGGCTGAACCTTTCAATTCCCCCTTCCACTCCGCCAAGGACATGCAGGTCCTAGGCCTTTTCCGTCACCAAACCATTACCACCCGATGCCTGGAGGAAGGATGCCTCGTATTCCACCTTGGGATTCTGCAACTGTACATCATCAATGTGGATTTCAACTATTTTCTCATTTCCCTTGCCCCCCATATTATCCCAGTCCCAAGCCTCCAACTCAATACTGCCCTCCTGACCTGACAATCACCTTTCCCATCTATCTGCTCCACCCCCCTCTCCAACCTATCACTTTCTCCCTCACCATCATCTACCTATCACATTCTCAGCTACCTTCCCCCAACCTCCCCACCCACCCATTTATCTCCCAGCCTCCTGGTCCACAAACCTCATTCCTGTTAAAGGGCTTATTCCCGAAACGTCGATTCTCCTGCTCCTCAAATGCTGCCTGACCTGCTGTGCTTTTCCAGCACCACATTCTCGACTCTGATTTCCAGCATCTGCAGTCCTCACTTTCTCCCAATAAGGCTGATAGTATGTAGCCAACAATGTGGAAAATTGTTCAGGTATGTCCAGCTGACAAACGTGGGAGATGTATTCCATTTGCCCAATTACTATCCTCTCAGTCTTCTCTTGTATTCTGCCAGGGTTACTTTGCCTCAGACCTCATTAGAGTACATGAATAAAAAAGTTGAACTCCAGAAGTGGGGTGAGAATGAAAGGTAGAGGGAGACAGCTTGACATTCTCTGTTTAAGAAGACATACCAAGCTGCTGGCAATGTGTCATAGGTGAGGTAGCTCAACAAATATACATTATTCTGCCTTGGGGAGACTCTAGTTCACAGAGACATTTCCTGTTTGTGGGGCCATCAGGTATGCACTCACTGTCCACAACTTTCCGTACATCACAATTGCAATACATAACCCATGTTATTATTGTTAATATTTATTTGTTAGTTAGTAGTATATAACTCAATAGAATCACTTGAGGTCAATTATTGATTTGCTGATAAATTTGTTTTATTTTCAAATGGCTTAGTAATTAATTACTATTTATTAAAATTATTTAATATCGTATGGATCTCTATAATGTTGGTTATCTCAAATTGTTCTATTTTATTTCATTAAATTTATTTAGAGTATTTAGCCTTAAAGATCAATCTGTAAACTTGAAGGATTCATTTCAAACTAATCAATGAGTTTCACTTCTTTATTAGCAAAGGATAAAAACAATTTTGCACGGTTACAAACATCACCATTTTTAAGTATAGTAACAACCTAAACAAAACCCACTGTCTTCAAGTTGGATTTTATGTAAATACTTTAATGATTCTTAAATTATCCAACACAGCACATTCAGTTGCTGAGCTTTAGCCTGCAAAGTCCTAATGACCCTATGTAAAACATGTGTTAGCATCCATCACAGAACATATCTTTAATAATACAAAGAAATTAAAGCTGAATTCAAAGGAAAGGCAAATATCTATTACTAAAGAATGCTCCAAGAAGCTTGATTTCCACTTCTGTGCCAAATACTGTACTTATTTTTTTCCAATTGTCAATAATTTCTATTAAACCAAACTTTTCCCAAGACTACAATGATCAATGTTCCTCTAGGACCTGGTGAAGCTTTTATAATGCCTTTCTCACATTCTTGATCAGAATATAAAAATGTTTGTCATTTTCACTAATCTCATGCTTTTTCCTCCATTTTACATTAAAAGCATACTTGCCATAATTTATTTGTTGACATGGTAATAGTCAGTACTTTTTTCTTTTTCTTTGTTTGCTTTTTTCCTTTTAACTTATAATTGTACCACCTTAAAATTAATTTTCTCCTCCTGACATTTTACTTCAGTGATTTCAAAATGTTCTTGCCTTATTCTTTCCCTCATCTTAGAGAATTCAGGCTTTTAAAATCTGAATTACCTTTACTTAATCATTACTTTCTAATGTATATTTATAAAGCTGTGTAGTGACTGCACTATGGGTTTGGCTCTTCACCTTTGTGACTTAATTTAAAGAATCTGTTCACTCTCAATTACAATTGCAGGTTACAGAGATGATTAAAATTCAATTATGTGAAGCGCAGGTAATAAATGTATACCTTTATGCAGCTTACAGCACTGGTTACTGCAGCTGGTCTCCTTTCAGATATAATCATGTTTATTGACAGTAAGTAAATATTATGTAAACACGCCATTGTTTCATTAACAGTGAATGTTATTAGTTCATTGAAAGAAGAGGGTTTCTTGGCAGAGATAATGGCGTTTCACTCTTCCATGTCAGTAAATGCAATACATGATCTGCCCACTATACGGCACCACTACTGCACTGAAACGTGCACAATGAATTACTGCACAACCCATACCTGCATTTTAGTGAGCTTATCAGTTATAACTACAGAAAAATACATTTTATTGTAACTTCTAACAAATCTTTTCAGTTCCATGTTGCCTTTTACAGATCATCTCTGGAAAATTGCTACTGAATAGCTTTCCAATACACGTTTCCTACGTCAAAGTGAAACTATATAAACATGATTTGGGGACAGGATGGCAGCTTGTTATCCTTTGCCACTGGAATCTGTTCAATCCTAGGTTAATCCAATTATATAATGCTCGCATTTCTTTCCGATGGCTATGTACAACCACAGAATGTTGCAACCCTCCAGACCATTTAATAAGTTTTTACCAATGTTCTCCTCAACCTAAACCACCTAATCTCACCACATTCTTGTTTACCCCTAATTATTTAATATTGATATTTTTTAAACTACTATCTAATTTTATATAAGATCCTGAATGGTCTTGAGGTGGACATTAAATAGATATTTTTTTCTGATGGGTGAATCCAGAACTAAGGGGCAATGTTTTAAAATTACAGGTAGGGCAAAGGTGAGGAAATTATTTTTCTCAGTGGGTGAGTTGGCGGGGGGGGGGGGGGGGGGTGTTGTATGGCTTCAGAATTCTCTGCTTTAAAAGGTGGTGGAGGTGGGGTCATTGGATATTTTTAAACAGGGAGATAGATAGATTCTTGTTAAGCAAGGGAATCAAAGATTATTGGGAGTGGATGGGAATTCGAAACACCAACATATCAGCCACAAATTTATTGAATAGCAGTGCAGGCTTGAGAGCCAAATGATCTAATTCCTATGCTCATATGTAGAATTGTTGTTGATACATGTTTGCAAAGTTCTTAACTCTGGCAATGTATCCCATCCATCCTAACTACCTAAAAGGAAGTTGGAGACTGTGCATTCATAATTTTCCCAATGTTCACTCATGGAATTTTTCTTGTTTTTTTCACATAAAGTGAGAATCACTGGCCAGTGATTATTGCCTAATTCTAACCACTTGAGAAGGTTAGTGAGCCACTTTCTTGAATGCCTGTAGTCTTTATGGTATAGGCACATTCACAGCACTCTTAGGGAGTGATGGCCTAGTGGTATTGTCACTAAGCTATTAATCCAGAGATGAGAGTGTGGTGCTGGAAAAGCACAGCAGGTCATGCAGCATCTCACAAGCAGGTGAATTGACATTTCAGGCATAAATCCTTCATCAGCAATTAGGCTTGTGGGCCAGGGAGCTGAGAGATAAATGGGAGGGGGGTTGGGCTGGGGGGAAGGTAGCTGAGAATGCAATGGGTAGATGAAGGTGGAACAGAAGGTAGGTAGGAGAGGAAGATGGAGTGGATAGATGGGAAAGATGATGGACAGGTCAAGAGGGTAGTGCCGTGTTGGAGGTTTGGGACTGGGACAAGGTGTGGGGAGGGGAAATGAGGAAACTGGTGAAATTCACATTGATCCCCTGTGGTTGCAGGGTACCAAGGCGGAATATGAGGCGTTCTTCCTCCAAGCATTGGGTGGTTAGGGTTTGGCGATGGAGGAGGCCCAGGACCTGTATGTTCTTGGTGGTGTGGGAGGGGGAGTTGAAATGTTCAGACACAGGCAGTGGGGTTGGTTGGTGCAGGTGTTCCAGAGTTGTTCTCTGAAACAATCCACAAATTGGCGTCCCGTCTCCCCAATGTACAGGGAACCACATCGGGTGCAACGGATACAGTAGATGATATTGGTGGAAGTACAGGTAGATTAGATTAGATTAGATTACTTACAGTGTGGAAACAGGCCCTTCGGCCCAACAAGTCCACACCACCCCGCCGAAGCGTAACCCACACCATACCCCTACATCTACATTTACCCCTTACCTAACACTATGGGCAATTTAGCATGGCCAATTCACCTGGCCTGCACATCTTTGGACTGTGGGAGGAAACCGGAGCACCCGGAGGAAACCCACGCAGACACGGGGAGAACGTGCAAACTCCACACAGTCAGTCGCCTGAGGCGGGAATTGAACCCGGGTCTCAGGCGCTGTGAGGCAACAGTGCTAACCACTGTTCCAACCTGCCGCCCACGGTGGTAAATTTCTATCGGATGTGGAAAGATCTTTGGGGCCTTGGACAGAGATGAGGGTGGAGTTGGAGGTACAAGTTTTGCACCTCTTGCGGTGGCAAGGGAAGGTGCCAGGAATGGGGTGTAGGCTGGTGGGGGTCTAGGATCTGACAAGGGATACACGGATGGAATGGTCTCTCTGAAATGCTGATAGGGCTGGGGAGGGAAATCTATCCAGGGTGGTGGGGTCTAATTGTAGATGGTGGAATTGGCAATGTATACAGACGTTGGTGAGGTGGAAGGTAAAGACCAACGGGTTCTGTCTTTGTTGCCTTGGGAGGGGTGGGGTTCAAGGGCAGAGGTAAAGGAAATGGAGGAGGTGCATTAGAGGGCATCGTTGACCACATAGGAAATTGCTGTCTTTGAAGAAGGAGGCCATCTGGGATTTTCTATGGTAGAACTGGTCATCCTGGGAACAGATGTGGCGGAGGTAGAGGAGTTGGGAATAAGGGATGGCATTTTTACAGAAGGAAGGGTGAGAGGAGTTGTAATCCAAGTAGCTGTGGAAGTCAGTGGTTTTGTAGTAGATATCTGTGGTTAGTTGGTCACTGGTGATGGAGATGGAGAGGTCCAGGAAGGGGAGGGAGGTGTCTGAGATGGTCCAGGTGAATTTGAGGTCGGGATGAAAGTTGTTAGTGAGGTTGATGAACTGTTCAACCTCATGGGAGCATGAAATAGTGCCAACACAGTCATCGATGTAGTGGAGGAAAAGGGAGGGGATGGTGCCAGTGTAGCTGCAGTAGATGGACTGTTCTACATACCTGACAAAGAGACAGACATAGCTGGGAACCATGGCCACCCTCTTGGTTTGGAGAAAGTGGGAGAATTGGAAGGAGAAGTTGTTACGGGTGAGGACCATTTCAGCCAGGCCGATGACGGTGTCAGTGGAAGAGTACTGGTTGGGACGGCATGAGAGGAAGAAACAGAGGGCTTGGAGGCCTTTGTCATGGCAGTTAGATACATACAGGGACTGGATGTCCTTGGCATAGAGGGCCGGGGAAACAAAAGTCTTGGTGGAGGTCTTGGACTCTGATCTCCAGCAACTGCAGTCCTCACTTTGTCCTATTAATCCAGAGATCCTGGTAATATTCTGGGGACTTGGGTTCGAATCAATCCATAGTAGATGATAGAATTTGGATTCAATAAATATCTAAAGACTAATGATGAACATGAAACAATTATCAGGAAAAACTCATCTGGTTCACTAATGTCCTTTTGAGAAGGAAACTGCTATCCTTGCCTGGTCTAGTCTACATGTGACTCCAGAATCACAGCAATGCGGTTGACACTTAGTCCAATTAGGGATGGATAATAAATGCTGGCCTGGCCAGTGACATCCAATTCTGTGAACTAATAAAAAAGGTTTTGACACAACTACAGTGGAATAGTGGCAATATACCTCATTAAGGTGAGGACTATGAAGATCTGCTCTGACTCAACAACAGCTTTTGACAGATAATTCCACCTTTTCAACACATGCTCTGCAGGGAAATTTCTTCAAACTTGTTTAATTTCTTTGCAGGCATCTTAAATAAGTACCTTCCTGTTGCTGTCTCACCAGCCAATATAAGCAATTTCGTTATCTAATTACAAACCTTAAGTGTCTTGAAAAAAATCCATCTGGTTATCTGTTAATAATTTGAGTGTGAGTGAAACTTGCCCACCAAGCAAAATTAGGTAGCGAATTTCATTTATATTGACCTATTGACAAGAAAGAAATTGCAAAAATAACATTTTTGACTTGAAAGGTAATTTGGATCTGGTGATTGTCTCACAACAATGTTAGTTTTGTTTTTCCTTATTTTGGGGTCACAGGACTGGGGAATGACTATGAAATAACCTTGATGATTGCTGCAGTGCATCAAAAATCATTTAGACATAGTAAACTCGGGTGGCATGGTAATTCAGTGGTTAGCACTGTTGCCTCACAGCACCAGGGACCCAGGTTCAATTCCAGCCTCGGGTGACTGTCTGTGTGGATTTCCTCCGGGTGCTCCAGTTTTCTCCCACAGTCCAAAGATGTGCAGGTGAAGTGAATTGGCCATGCTAAATTGCCCATAGTGTTCAGGGATGTGTAGGGTAGGGGGAATGGGTCTGGATGGGTTATTCTTCAGAGAGTTGGTGTGGACTTGTTGGCGCAAAGGTCCTGTTTCCACATGGTAGGGATTCCATGATAATAAAACACATGGAAATGGGTCCATTTTAAACAATCATCCCCTGCCTTTTCCACCACCTCCAGCAGGTTAACATCACCAAATAAAGATATCTTCCCCTCCCCTCTGTTGTCAGAATTCCACACTGACCATTCCCTCTGCAACACTCTAGTCCACTATTCTAACATTTCCTCAGCATGCCATCCATCACCACCCCTGCCCCTCACTCACCCCAATACTGCATGGCATTTCTCTATGTAATTGCAGAAGACATAACTTGCCCTTTCACCTCCTGCCTTCTTATATTTCAAGGCTCCAAACACGACTTCCAGGTGAAACAGTATTTTACTTACACATCTTTCAATTTTGTCTACTGTATTCGCTAGTCATAATACAGTCTCCTTTACATTGGTGTAATGCATTTGGTACTCCTAATATAACTCTTTTACATTGGTGAGCCCAAACAGAAATTGGATGATCACTTTGCAGAACACCTTCCCCCTTTCCTAAGAATGACTCTGACCTTTCAGTTGCTTGCCATTTTAATAAATAATCTTGCTCCCATGCTAATATTTCTGTTCTGGGCCTGCTATAGTGTTCTAGCAAAGCCCAATGCAAGCTGAGGGAACACCATCTCATTTTCCACTTAGGCACACTAAGACTCAATATTGAGTTCAACACATTCTGAGCGTGACCTCTGCCCTCTATTTTGATTACTGTATAGATGATCCCCTTCCCTCTAGCCTTGCCTTATCTGTGTCGGAGCTCTGAGATGCAAAGGCATCTATATGTCCTGGTACATTAATCGTTTAAGGCTAACATGCAGGTACAGCAATAATTAGGAAATCTAACAGAATGCTATGATTTATTATGAGGGAAATTGAATATACTGACAGGAAGGTTATGCTTCAGTTGTATATGATACTGGTGGAAACACATCTAGAGTACAGTATTGGCCTTCCTATTTAAGGAAGGATATAAGTATATTGAAAGCAGTTCAAAGCATGTTTACTAGACTAATAAAAAGCAAAGTACTATGGATGCTGAAGATCTAGACAAAAAAACAGAATTTGCTGGACAAACTCAGCAGATCTTACAGGATTGTGCAGAAAAAGTAGAGCTTTGCTGTGAGCCCCTAAAAACACCATTTATCTTCAGTGATTTGTTTACTTTAGCACTTTTTAAGTTCTAAAACCATCACCAATTATTACTACTTTTCTAAAAATGAAGACATGAACTGGGTGAACTGTGTTATACAATTTTGTTTTATGTGATTTTTCAAACCTCTCAAAGTCAAACTTCTCAAGCGTCAAAGGACATAAAATGTTCTCAGAGGGAATTTATTTTTGGCTAAGAATTATGAATTCTGTGCCCATGTTTGCATGATGTTCTTTCAAGAGTTTTGGGAGTATATTTAAGTTGCTCGTCACTTGTATGATTCCTCACTTGTTTCTCTGCTTAAATAAGAAAGTGGTAAAATTAGAATCCTAATTGTTGCTGGTTTTGGTAATGTGGGAATTTGGTGTTCTGAAATTAAAAATCGCTCTATTTCTCACCACTTTTGGCATAGCTCACACAGCTTGTCCTGCTTCGAAGGCTGCCAGTGAGTATGCATGCCATGCATAGGCTGGAAGCATGCAGGGTTGGCAGATTACGATTATACTGTATCAAACACCGATTAGGCACCTGACCTGCTGACTTTGAGTCTTCCAAGTCCAATTAATGCACTGTTATAAACAGTCTCTGCTGAACCTGTACTCAACCACTCTCTGTCACAAGCAAGTTAAAGATATCAACATGCAACTTTCAGGTGAGATGCTTAAGACTTTTAATGCTGCTTCAGAATTAGTGAATGTTCTACGTTCAATGCTTTTGGAGGAGTCCTGAAAAGTTATTGTAGTTGGAAGGGATGGAACTGGACTTCTTCAAGATCAATGCAGTTTGATAACTTCTGAGCAGAAAGCCTACTCTCATTCACAGAGTTTTTAAAGAGAAGAGGAAGAGGGTTTTCAATAGAAGGCCACATTCATGTAGGGAGTAATCCTCCCACCTTCACATCATCTGAGAGCAGTGACTGAAGGGGCTACAATGCATTCTTTTTCTGTGTCTGGATCAAAGTCCTGGAACTCTTTCCTAACATCACTGCAGGTGTACCTGACTCCTTAGTCTGCCTGCAGTGGTAAAGAAAAGAATGTTCTTCATCACATTCCAAATCAACAATATTTGCTGGCCTAGCCAGTGATGCCCACATCCTATGGGCATGAATAGGAAAAAGTCACAGAACTGTTACAGAGGGGACATTAATTGTGTTTGCATTCCTTCCGAAAGAGTAACTTATTTAAGTACAGTTCTCCTGCCTTCTTCCTATCACTCTTTACATTATTTCTTTTAAAGGTACTGTCCACTTTCCTTTTGAATGCTTCAATTGAACATACCTTCATTGCATGTATTCCAGAACCTAAATCAGGACAATGGAGTATTCGACTTGAGAAGGTGCATAGGATAGTAATACACAATCAATCTGAATGATTTCAGTGATACCAGCTGCAAAGACCTCTGCAGTCTCTGCCAGTCCAGGAATTTACAACCACTTCTCCAAAGGGTTCAGGAGATGAAGGTATGCCAATCCCACCTGCTGCTGCATTTTATATGTAAGCCTGTCCTGCAGGCTTGGGGATGGGTGGACAGTAAAGTGGAGTGAAGATAGTAATTGATTGTGTTATGTGGCTGAACAACTGGAAAGTGGTTGAGGCTGCTAGAAGTCGGGGTGTGGGGGTCGCAGCATTTTGGTGGACGGGAGGGATCTGAAACTGTGCTGATAGTTAGCGGGTCCTGAGTGGGGTAAATAATGAGCCGAAAATGTGTTGCTGGAAAAGCGCAGCAGGTCAGGCAGCATCCAAGGAGCAGGAGAATCGACGTTTCGGGCATGAGCCCTTCTTCAGGAATTTTCGGCTCTGATCTCCAGCATCTGCAGTCCTCACTTTCTCCTGGGGTAAATAATGAGCTGTTGGGGGAGCAATGCACTGGAGCACGCAGACTCTGAGCCGGGTGGCAGAGCCTGCCACTTCAGTGCGAGAACTTTTGCAGCGTGTCCCGGTCAAAATGCCTCGAGCCCCTGGAGGTTAGGTCACGTGTGTCTGAGTGACCAATGGCATTCAGTGCTGAGCAGGCGGCGGTGGCGGCGGCTGAGGAAAGGCGAACGGCGTCGGGGTCCGGATCCGGGTCTGGCACCGGGAACAGCGGCGCTGAGACCGAGCGACTGTCCGTACTGGACATGCCCAATAAAAACAAGAAAGACAAGGTGAGGGTGGCCGAGGGAAGCTGCTGCTGCGGCGGCGGGGCAGGGGGGAATGCTGTGTTTGCCGGGGCCGAACCGGGAGGGACGGGTGAGATGTTCAGAGCCGCCCCTCTTCCCCCTTTCCTCTGGGGACCGGCCCGTGTTTCTCCCTGAACAACCGGCGTCTCCTCCGGTGGGCCATCTTACATTTCGGCCACTGGGGAGGCGGGAGGGGGGGAGAGAGGGGTGTTGGAGTTTGGGATTTCTTTCCCCGGAGCGGCCGGTAACCGCGCTCTCTCCGCCCCCCCCCCCCCCAACGGCAAACTTCCTTTCCCTCAACTCCGCCCTGATGCTTTAATCTCTTCACTTTCAGGAACCTCCTAAAACTGGGAAAAGTGGCAAAAGCGGCACAAAGGACGCTCACGAGAATGCCGAAGCGGAGGTAAAGATTGACCGGGGGGGGGGGGAGAGACCGGAGGTGGCTCTCGCGCCCTTTGAGCGGTTTAACTGGAGGGAGAGAGGAGGAGGAGGAGGAGGAGGAGGGGAGGGGGAGGATAGGGGCCGCCGCTACCTTTCCCGGGCTGTGGGCTCTGCCCGTGTCCGTTTTCCCTCTGGTTTACCTGCTGCAGTGCCCGGGGCTTGTCTTCGTCTTCGTACATCTACTGTTCCCATTTGACGCAAGGATACACTGCAGCTAAATATTTCCAGAAGGTAATTTCCCTGATCTATTGTGGACGTTGTCGGATTTCGATGTCACCCTGATCATATTTGGGTGGTTGTATACTTTTGTAAATCAGGGATTCATGTTACACTGGTTTCTAAAAGGCAACTTAATCTGTCATTTCTTAGAATCTAAAGCACAAATACAAGTTAGAAACTGATGTTCTACACTTCACACGAACCACCTCCTCCAGTTTACTTCCTATTTTACCGCATCTCTTGCCTCCCCATTCCTTTTAAACGCTCGTATGTGTCAGGCAGCTATAGCATACTGTTTCAACCAATTCAAATAGTTTCTTCCTCGTCTATATTTTACCTGTTTGTGATTTTCTTAAATTTGTTACATTGTTCTTGACTCGCCCACAAGTGAAAGTTGTTTCTCCACATCTTCAAACTCATTTGCAATTTTGAACATCAGTTCTCTATTTTTGCCCTTTTTCACTGCCTTACTAGGCCATTTGAGAGCAGTTAGGAGTCAACGCCATTTATGAGTTGACTGCAGGCCAGACCGGGTAAAGATAACTTATTTCCTCTGTGGAAATGATGATCCTGTCTCCTGATCATTAATTCAGGCCTCTGGATTACTAGCTGAGTGAAGTGGCCTGTCAAGACCTGAGCTCTTGACAAATACAAAGGCATCTTGCACATTCATCTCAACCACTTTTAGACACTTTTACTGACATCCATCAAGGCCAATGAGCCAAATGTGTTGCATTAATCCTCCCAAACATAGTATGCATTTACTTTCCAACTTGAGTTAGTATGAGGTTGTTCGAACACCATGAAGGTCAAGCTGTAGCTCGAAGCTAAGCCAATACTGGAGCAAATGTGACCAGGCATTCTGCATGTGGAATTGTTATTCCTAATTCACTGAAAGCAATGTGGATTGCACAGATTAAAATTAATTAAAATAGAAACATCTTCCAAGTTTATTACATTCATAAATTGCAATATACCCATAGCATTATAACTGTGACTAATGACGAATCTTGGGGCAAAAGCAATTTTTAGAGAGGTGTAAGCCAATAGATAAGAGGTGATTAGTTTATGGTGTGAAGAGCAAGTGTCCCAGATTAATGGTTTTAAAGTGATAGGTTTGACAACTTTCAGACATTTCCCAAGAAACGATGGTGATGTAGATATTTTACTTCCAAATGTTTTTAGTTTTAATGGCCATGTCACACTTTTTTGGCTCATGTTTGTGGCAACCCAGTGCCATGATTGTCTTGCAATGCATGTTGTTGTTCTATCCCTCCTACTAAAGTAACCTTTTCCTCATTTGTTGATCCTGTCATTAATTTTTGATGGGCTTTTTGGGCACTTTTGAGTGTCAGTTTCCCTACTATCTGTGTGTGTGTGTGTCTATTAGATGGTTCCATTATTTTCGGCCAAATCTGACTATAGTGCATTCACTTTCCCCATCCAAGTCACTAACATATTGACTAATGATGTATTGAACTCTGGCACTCCGCTCGTTTCAGGTTGCCATCCTAAAAATTTCCCCCTCATCCCAATTCTGTCTTTGAATTAACTCTATCTGTGTTGATAGACTTCCAACACAGTGGGCTCTATTACGTTGCCAAATGTGTGGTGCCTTAACACGGGCCTTCTGAAAATCCAAATGTATTATGTAACTGCTTCCCCTTTATTTCTATTGCTTGTTACCTCAAAGAAGTATAGTAAATCTGTCAGGCATGATGTCCCTTCCAAGAAGCCAGGCCAACTCTGCTTGATTGTATTCTGTATATCTAAAAGCACTGCTACTATGTGGAGTCGTAGAGATGTACAGCATGGAAACAGACCCTTGGTCCACTCGCCCATACCCACCAGATCGCCTAAATTTATCTAATCCCATTTGCCAGCATTTGGCCCATAACCCTCTAAACCTTTCCTATTAAATGTTGCAATCATACCAGCTTCCACCACTTCCTCTGGCAGCTCAATCCATACATGGACACCCTCTGTGTAAAAAGGTGGCCCCTAAGGTCCCTTTTAAATCTTTCTCCATTCACTTCAAACCTATGCCCTCTAGTTTCAGAGTTCTGTGCTCTGGAGAAAAAGACCTCGTCCATTTACTGTATCCATGCCACTCATCGTTTTATAAACTTATGTAAGGTCACCCCTCGGCCTCCAATGCTCCGTGGAAAATAGCCCTAGCCTATTATGGCTCAGACCGTTCAACTATAGCAACGTCCTTGTAAATCTTTTCTGAACCCTTTCAAGCTTCACAACATCCTTCCTATAGCAGGGAGACCAGAATTGCATGCAGTACTCTAAAAATGGCCTGACCAATGCCCTGTACAGCTGCAACATGACCTACCAACTCCTATACTCAGTGCTCTAACCAATAAAGGAAAGCATACCAAACGCCGCCTTCACTATCCTATCTACCTGTAACTCCACTTTCAAGGAACTATGTACCTGCACTCTTTATTCAGCAACACTCCCCAGGACCTTACCATTAAGTGTAAAGTCCTGCCTTCATTTACCTTTCCAAAATGCAGCACCTCGCAGTTATCTAAATTAAACTTCACATCTGCCACTCCTGGGCCCATTGGCCTAACCGATCAAGAATCCTTTTACTCTGACGTAACCTCTTTTGCTGTACGCTGCACCTCCAATATTGGTGACATCTGCAAACTAACTATACCATGGTGGCTCAGTGGTTAGTACTGCTGCCTCATACTGCCAGGGCCCCGAGTTCAATTCCCGCCTCGGGTGACTGTGTGGAGTTTGCACATTCTCCCTGTGTCTGCGTGGGTTTCCTCCGGGTGCCAGTTTCCCCCCTCTCAATCCAAGAATGTGCAGGTCAGGAGAATTGGCCATGCTAAATTGCCCATAGTGTAAGGTGCATTAGTCAGGGGAATGGGTCTGGGTGGGTTACTTTTCGGAGGGTTGTTGTGGACTTATTGAGCTGAAGAGCCTGTTTCCATACTGTAAGGAATCTAATCATGCCTGTTATGCTCACATCCATATCATTTATATAAATGACGAAAAGCAGTGGGCCCAGCACCGATCCTTGTGGCACACCACTGGCCACAGGCCTCCAGTCTGAAAAGCAACCCTCCCACCACCACCCTGCTGTCTTTTACCTTCGAGACAGTTCTATATCTAAATGGCTAGTTTTCCCTGTATTCCATGTGATCAAATCTTGGTAACCAGTCTACTATGAGGAATCTTGTTGAATGTCTTACAGAAATGCATATAGATCACGTCTGCTGCTCTGCCCTCATCAACCCTCTTTGGATTGAGTTTTTTTGAAGAGGTAACAATCATGAAACATATATGAATAGGAAGGGTTTGGAGGGATATGGGCCGGGTGCTGGTAGGTGGGACTCGATTGGGTTGGGATATCTGGTCAGCATGGACAGGTTGGACCAAAGGGTCTGTTTCCATGCTGTACATCTCTATGACTCTGATTTCCCACACACAAAGCCATGTTGACAATGCCTGATCAACCCTTGCCTTTCCAAATACATGCAAATCCTGTCCCTTGGGATTCCCTCCAACAACTTGCCCTCCACCAATGTCACACTCACTGGTTCCCTGGCTTTTCCTTTCCACCTTCCTTAAACAGTGGCACCACATTATCCAACCTCCAGTCTTCCAGCACCTTACCTGTGGCTATCAGTGATACAAATATCTCAGCAATGAATTGAGATCATTTTTCTACTTCCTACAGAGTTCTAGGGTACACCTGATCAGGCCTCTGGCATTTATGCACCTTTATGCATTTTATGACAGCCAGTACCACCACCACCATAATATGGACATTTTTTCACAATGTTGCTACTTATTTCCCCTCGTTCTATATCTTTCATGTCCTTGTCAACAGTAAACACTGATGCAAAAATACTCATTTAGCATTTTCCCCATCTTTAAGAGCCCCTAGTTACTCTTTTGTCCTTTAATGTATTTGTAGACTCCCTTTGCGTTTGCCTTCAACCTATTTGCCAAAGCTGTCTCGTGTTCCCTTTTTGTCATCCTGATCTCCTGCAAGTATACTCCTACTGCTAGGGATTCACTCAATCTCTGCTGTCTATACCTGACATCTGCTTTCTTTTTTCTTAAGCAAAACCTCAGTTTCTCTAGTCATCCAGCATTCCCTAAACCTATCAGCCTTGCCTTTCACCCTAACAGGAATATATTATCTCTGGACTCTTGTTATCTCATTTTTGAAGGCTTCCCATTTTCCGGTTGTCTCTTTACCTGTAATCGTCAGCCCCCAATCAACTTTTGAATATTCTTGCTTAATACCGTCAAAATTGGCCTTCCGCCAATTTAGAACTTTAACTTTTAGATCTGGGATATCCTTTCCTGTTACTATTTTAAAATGAACAGAATTATGTCATTGGCCCCAAAGTGCTCTCCACTGACACCTGCCACCTGCCCTGCCTTATACTTAATCAGAAAACTTTCTTGTGCAGACTAACAAATTTCTCTCCATCCGAGTCCTTAACAGTATGGCAGCTCCAGTCTATGTTTGGAAAGTTAAAATCTCCCACCATAACCACCCTATTATTCTAACAGATAACTGAGATCGCCTTATATGTGTTTCTCAATCTTCTGCTGAATATGGCTGGGAGTCTATAGTACAATAAGGTGATCATCCCTTTCTTATTTCTCAGTTCCACCCAAATAACTTCCCAGGATGTGTTCGCAGGAATATCCTCCCTAAGTACAGCAGTAGTATTATCCCAAATTAAAAATGTCACTCCCTCTCCTCTCTTGTCCCCACCCATCCCACCCCCTGTCAATCCTTCCTATAACATCTATACCTTGGAACATTGAGCTGCTAATCCTGTCCATCCCTGAGCTATGTCTTTGTAATTGCTATGATATCCCAGTCCCATGTTCCTAACCATGCCCTGAGTTCATCTGCCTTACCTGTTAGACCTCTTGCATTGAAATAAATGTGTTTTAATTTATCAGTCCTACCTTGTTCTCTGCTTTGTTCCTGTCTGCCCTGACTGTTTGACTTGGTCCTTTTCCCAACTGTACTAGTCTCGGACTAATGTGTTTTCTCACTATCTTCCCCCTTACCCTGTTTAAATCCTCCTAAGAAGCTCGAGCAAATCTCCTCACTTGTATACTAATGTCCTTCCAATTCAGGTGCAATCCATCCTTCTTATACAGGTCACTTCTACCCCAGAAGACATTCTAAGGATGCAAAGATGTGAGCCCTTCCTGCCAGCTCCTTAATCACAATTCATCTGCTCTGTCCTCCTATTCATACCCTCACTAGCTCGTGACACAGAGAGTAATTCAGATAATACTACAGTCGAGGACCTCATTTTTGAATTCCTGTCTAACTTCCTATATTGTCTCCTCAGAATCTCATCCTTTTCTTCCCTTACGTCATTCGTTCCAATGCGTACAATGACGTCTTGGTCCCTCTTCCCGTTGAGAATATTCTGCACCTTCTCCAAGATATCCTTGATCTTAGCACCATGGAGGCAACACACCATTCTGATGCCTTGCAGCCGACCACAAAAATGTCTGTCTATGCCCCTGAGCAGAGAGTCCCCTTTAACAATCAGTAGCTTGGAACCTGATGTACCCCTCGTTACATTAGAGCCAGTCTCAGTACCTGCATCAAAAACCTGGCTGTCAGTGCTTCAGTTCCCTGAGAGTCCATCAGCCCCTACGATTTCCAAAACAGCATACTTGTTTGAGATGGGGAGGGCCATAGGAGACTCTTGCATGACCTTCTTCCCTCTCCTACCTTTCCTGAAGGTAGCCTATCTACCTGATTGTATCTTTGGTTGATATCCCTTCCTGCAATTGCCAACCGTCACACCCCCAGCTCCTGTAAATTCCTCATTGCCTCTAACTGCCGCTCCAACCAATTCATGCGATCTGATAGGATTCACAACCAAATACACTTTCTGCAGACATAATCATCAGTAACATGGAAACTCTCCCTAATCTCCCACATCTGATGGGAAGAGCATATCATTTTACTCAGGGCCATCTTTGCAGCTTACCAATCTACAGAGCCAGAAAATAGTGCAGTCTTACTGCTCTGAAAAACACTTCCCAGCTTATTTAGTACCTATGTTTTGTATTTTTAAAACTTAATGAAGAGACGGATCTCAATAAAACATATGATCAAAAAAAGAACCCACTCTACTCACTAATGTAGATTTACAAAAAAAGTAAGGTTACACTTTAAAATGCCACTTAGCTATTCTCTCGCTGTGAGCTCTCCAACACAGATTTCTCCAAGATCAGTTGTGAATTTCCCTGTTTGTTAATTTTTTTCTTAGACAAAGTCTGATGTCCAGAGATACTTGAAATCAAACAGCAGAACAGTCAACCATGCAGATTCATTGCTGCATCAGACAGCAGTGCAGGTTTATTTCTCTTTGATTCACTTCTCACTTTGCCTATTTATCTCCTTTTTAAAGTGCTGTTGATTTAATCTTTTCCCAAAGTTCCAAGACAATGCAACAGCTTATAAGATGGTAATTACTGCTCCTAGAATTCCTGAAAAATACCTCAAAAACGAAGTATCTGTTACGATGACAATTTTCCCGTCCTCCATCTTGGATTGCCCAGAGTGCTTTTGGAGCTTTTGTAAAAGACTCTATCCCAATTGCAGATGTTAAACTAAATGGCCTTTTTTTTTGTTCTATAGCCTCCTACCTTCTTAAATAAGCGCTTAGATTGGCAAGGTTATAATCCTCTGGGATTTCTCCAGAATCTAAGGATTCCTGGAAGATTGCCACCAGTTCATCCACTATCTCTGTAGCTGCTTCCTTTAATATGTTAGGATGTATCTCATCAGGTCTAGAGGACTTGTTGGTCCTTAGCTCCTTTAGTTTCCCTAGCACTTTTTCTGTAGCGATACGTATTGAATTTATTACCTTTTCCTCCTTTTGCCACTTGAATTAGTAATTTTGGAATGCTATTAATGTCTTCTATTGTGAAGATTGATGCAAAGTATTTATTGAAATCCTCAGTTAATTTCAGGTCCCCTGTCATTATTTCCTCACTCATTTTTTCGAAAGTGCCTGTGACCATTTTGGCTTCTCTCTATTTTAAAGTGTTGCTTTCCATCTTAATGTTACTTGCACATTTATCCTCATAGTTTATTTTCTCCCTCGTTCTTCAGATTATCTTTGTTTTTGAAACCTTTCCGACCCATTGGCATACTACTAACCTTTGCAGCATTGTATGTTTTTGCTTTCAATTTAATGCTATCCTTAACTTCCATAGTTAACTATGGTTGCTGTATCCCTTTCTTCCTCACTGGAATATATCTTTGCTGTGAAGACATGAACTATTTTCTTAGATGCTGTTCCTCAACCGTCTTTGCTGCTGAGCTCTTTTCCCAGTCCACTCCAGCCAGTTCTGCCCATAATCCTTTGTCTTTACCCTCATTAAAGCTTACACAGTTGTTTCTGATCCAAGTTCCCCCTCCTAAAACTGAATTTTGCCCTGTTATATTCAGTCTTATCTAGGAGATCTTATACTTTGACGTCACATACAAACGCTGCTTCATTACACATCACATCCAAAATATCATTGTTTGATCCATAACACATTTTTCTCGGAAAATGTCCCACATGCTCTCTGTCCAATTGGCAGAGGAAGAATTAACAATCCCAATATACATGAAGATTAAAGTCACCCATTACTAATGTATTGCTTTCTCTTTTTATTCCTTGGGGATCCTTATTTGCTGTTGTGCTTGGAGGTTTGATTGCATCACTTTTTCATATCTTTTAAATTGCTGTTAATCCATCTGCCGTACTCTGGGTCATAAAATCAACTACATTGAAATCTTTTAAAAGTATTAAAGGTGGAAAGAATTTTCTTGAATCTGGTGTAAATGAAAGCGGCCAGCTCAAGGTTGATCTTCTACAATTCCATAGGAATTTTTTTTTGGGGTAGCTAATACCCATGTTGTTGTAGATAAGTTCTGTTACTGCAAAAGTGCAAACTGCAGTATGATTCCCTAAATGTATTTAGGAACTTGAGTGTGAACATCTTCAAGAAGTTTAGAACCCTTGCAGCTTCTCACCCATCTTGTATAACTCTAGCTGGTACAAATAGAAGTTTCAGAAATTATTTTTAGTGTTAATGAACAGTTGGGTTACTATTCAGTTCAAAGGGTTGGCTCTTGATTGAAGTTCCAATGTGAGGAAGTTCAGGAGGATTTTTGCATGGTTTTGAAGGAGCTCAAATGTAAGTTATATCCTCCAACCATCAAAGAGCCATTAGGAAATGCTATTATTAACTTATTTCTCATTTCTTAAGATTAAGAGCAGCATTAAATCCAAACTGGCAAATATTCTTTCCAGAAGGATACACAGCAACAAACTGTAAACCAACTTTTGAGTTAACTTTTTTTAAAGGCTGTTTGTATTCCATCAAAATATCTTGTGAACCCAACAGCATGTAAGGACATTAGAGAAAAGAAAGAACAGACTTTCCAGAATTCAACAATGGACTTAACTGAGACTTGGTTGAGGGAAGGGAATGATTTGTAGCCAAATATCCCAGAACATCGATGCTTCAGGCAGGATAGAGTGGGAGGTAAAAGGGGTGGAGGAGCTGCATTACTGGTCAGAGAGGATATCACAACTGTGTTGAAGGAGGGCACTATGGAAGACTTGAGCAGTGAGGCAAAATGGGCAGAGCTCAGAAATAGGAAGGGTGCGGTAACAACGTTGGGGCTGTACTACAGGCCTCCCAACAGCAAATGTGAGATAGAAGTACAAATATGTAAACAGATCATGGAAAGATGTAGGAGCAACTTGGTGATGATAGCAACAGGGAGATTTTAATTTTTCCAACATTGACTGGGATTCACTTAGTGTCAGAGGTCGAGATGGAGCAGAGTTTGTAAGGAGCAACCAGGAGAGTTTTCTAGAGCAGTATGTAAATAGTCCAACTCCAGAAGGGGCCATACTGGACCTGGTGTTAGGAAATGAGCACAGCCAGGTGGTTGATGTTTCAGTAGGGGATTACTTTGGGAATAGTTTCATTAGTTTTAGAATACTCGTGGACAAAGACAAGAGTGGAGCTAAATTGGGGGAAGGCCAACAATACCAAAATTCAGCAGGAACTGGGAAATGTAGATTGGGAGCAGCTGTTTGAGGGTAAATCCAGATTTGATATGTGAGAGGCTTTTAAAGAGGTTGATTATAATGCAGGAAAGGTATGTTCCTGTGAAAATAAGGATCAAAATGGCAAGGTTAGGGAACCATGGATGGCAGGTGAAATTGTGAGACCAGCTAAGAGGAAAAAGGATACGTACATAAGATCCAGGCTACTGAAGACAGGCAAAGCTTTGGAAGAATATCAGGAATGTAGGACCAATCTGAAATGAGGAATTAAGAGGGGTAAAAGATATATTTAGCAAACAAGGTTAAGGAAAATCCCAAAGCCGTTTATCATATAAGGGGCAAGAGGGTAACTAAAGAAAGGTTGGCCCACTTGAGGACAAAGGAGGAAAGTTATGCGTGGAGTCAAGAGAAAATGAGTGAGATTCTTAATGAGTACTTTATATCAGTGTTCACCGAGGTGAGGGACATGACTGATGTTGAGGTTAGGGATAGATCTTTGAGTACTCTAGGTCAAGTCAGCATAAGGAGGGTGGAAATTTTGGGTATACTAAAAGGCAGTAAGGTAGACAACTCCCCAGGTCCAGATAGTATCTACCCCAGGTTACTGAGGGAAGTCAGAGAGGAAATAGCTAGGGTTTTAACATATCTTTACAGCATCCTTGAACACAAGTGGGGTCCCGGAGGACGGGAGAATTGCTAATGTTGTCCCCTTGTTTAAGAAAGGTAGCAGGGATACTCCAGATAATTAGAGACCGATGAACCTGATGTCAGTGGTAGGGAAGCTGTTGGAGAAGATAATGAGGGATAGGATCTATTCTCATTTGGAAGGAAATGGGCTTATCAGTAATGGGCAGTGTAGTTTTGTGCAGGGAAGGTGATGTCTTACAAATCTAATAGAATTCTTTGAGGAGGTGACAAAGTTGTTTGCTGGGTGAACAGCTGTAGATGTTGTATACATGGACTTTAGTAAGGCATTTGATAAGGTTTCCCATGGTAGGCTGATGGAGAAGGTGAAGTCTTATGGGGTTCAGTGTGTGCTAGCTAGGTGGATAGCAGACTGGCTGAGCAACAGGAGACAGTAGTAGTGGAAGGGAGTTTCTCAAAATGGAGACCTGGGACCAAAGGTGTTCCATAAGACCATAAGACAAAGGAGTGGAAGTAAGGCCATTCGGCCCATCGAGTCCACTCCGCCATTCAATCATGTCTGATTGGCATTTCACCTCCACTTACCCGCATTCTCCCCGTAGCCCTTAATTCCTCGAGACAACAAGAATCTATCAATCTCTGCCTTGAAGACATTTAGCGTCCCGGCCTCCACTGCACTTCCCGGCAATGAATTCCACAGGCCCACCACTCTCTGGCTGAAGAAATGTCTCCGCATTTCTGTTCTGAATTTACCCCCTCTAATTCTAAGGCTGTGTCCACAGGTCCTAGTCTCCTCACCTAACGGAAACAATTTCCTAGCGTCCACTCTTTCCAAGCCATGTATTATCTTGTACATCTCTATTAAGTCTCCCCTTAATCTTCTAAACTCCAATGAATACAATCCCAGGATCCTCAGCCGTTCCTCATATGTTAGACCAACCATTCCAGGGATCATCCGTGTGAATCTCTGCTGGACACGTTCCAGTGCCAGTATGTCCTTCCTGAGGTGTGGGGACCAAAACTGGACACAGTACTCCAAATGGGGCCTAACCAGAGCTTTATAAAGTCTCAGTAGCACAACGGTGCTTTTATATTCCAACCTTCTTGAGATAAGTGACAACATTGCATTCGCTTTCTTAATCACGGACTCAACCTGCATGTTGACCTTTAGAGAATCATATTCCACAGGGATCTGTGCTGGAACCACGGTTGTTTGTGGTATATATAAATGATCTGGAGGAAAGTATCCGTGTCTGATTACAAGTTTGCAGATGATACCAAGATTGGTGGAGTAACAGATGGTGAAGGGGACTGGCACAGCATACAGCAGAATATAGATAGATTGGAGAGATGGGCAGATGGCGTTCAACCCGGTCAAATACAAGGTGATGCATTTTGGAAGATCCAGTTTAAGAGCAAATTATATGGTAAATGGAAAAGTCCTGGGCAAAATTGACTTACGGAGATCTGGGTGTTGAGGTTCATTGTTCTCTGAAGGTGGCAACGCAGGTCAGTAGTGGTAAAGAAGACATACATCATGCTTTCTTTCATTGGATGGGGTATTGAGTACAAGAGTTGGCAGATCATGTTACATTTGTATAGGACTTTAGTTCGGCCGCATTTGGAATACTGTGTATGGTTCTGGTCGCCACATTACCAAAAGTGTGGATGCTTTGGAGAGGGTACAGAGGAGGTTCACCAGGATACTGCCTGGTGAACCACCTCTGGTGGTTCTATGAAGACAGGTTGAATAGATTAGGATTATTTTCGTTAGAAAGATGGAGGTTGGTGGGGGTGGGGGGCGGGGGGGGTGGTGGAGTTGATTGACGTCTGCAACATCATGAGAGGTATAGACAGGGTGGATAGTAAGAAGCTTTTTCCCAGAGTGCAGAACTCAATTACTAGGGGTCATGAGTTCAAAGTGAGAGGAGAAGGTTTAGGGGCGATATGCTTGGAAAGTTCTTCACAGAGGGTAGAATGCTTTGCCAGTGGAGGTGGCAGAGGCGGGAACAATAACATCATTTAAGATGTATCTAGACAGATACATGAATGGTCAGAAAGCAATGGGATACAGATCTTTAGAAAATAGGTGACAGGTTTAGATAGAGAATCTGGATCGGCACAGGCTTAGAGGGCCAAAGGGCCTGTTCCTGTGCTGTAAGCTTCTTTGTTCTTTGTATTTCAACAGATTTGAGAGATCAGCTTGCTTTTATTTCTGAATGCTATCATCTTAATATGATAACTACATTTTTCTCTAACTTGAATGAAAATTTTTAATGTTTTAGTACAGCGTTCGTTCAATGCATATTGTATGGTGTGTATATGCCTGTAATCACATCCTCAAATGTCAACCATCTTTGTTAGGGACTGGTTGAATGGTGACTACTTGCTTCCGCATAGTAAGAGGGGGTCATTGCTGTAGATACGCTTGCATAATTTCAGAACCTAGTTTTGAAGTAGATCGAAGACTGGTATAAGTCAGCTATACCAGTCTATTGCATTCTACATTGTTGCAAATGCTATTTTTAGGAATGAACGGCATCTATGCCTTAACAACAAACTAAAAGACCAGTAGGGATTTTTTTTTAAAATTAACTAAATTAATAAGAGATGTTGGGCCAGGTAATTTGTTGCACCTGCATGATGTAGAAGCCGTGGACCCCATTGTGGTTCATAGTGACTACATCTGTAGCAAATGTTGGTTGTTTGAGGAACTCCTGTTCAGAGTTGATGAGCTGGAGTCTGAGCTTCAAACACTGCAATATATCAGGCAGGGGACAAGTTACCTGGAGACTTGTTTTTCGGAGGCAGCCAATTGAATTCAGTCAATGGATGCAGGAGGGTGTGACTGTCTGTGAGGTAGGGAGAGGGATCCAGGAGATTGTGCTGAAGGAGTGCTACCCCATCTAAGTCATTCATGTAAATCAAAAACAAAAGAAATTGCTAGCTTTGAAATCTGGAGGCATACCAATGTATATCTCCCTCTAGTCTGAACAAATAGTCATTGGCCATTCTGGCCTCTGGCATTGTGCGTTGGTCACGTATTGCTCAGTTATCGTATGTTTTCATTTGGAAGTGCTGGTGCTGGACTGGGATGGGCAAAGTTAAAAATCACACAATACCTGATTATAGTTTAGATCAGAGTGGTGCTGGAAAAGCACAGTAGGTCAGGCAGCATCCGAGGAGCAGATTTTCCTGCTCCTTGGATGCTGCCTGACCTGCTGTGCTTTTCCAGCACCACTCTGATCTAAACTCTGGTTTCCAGCATCTGCCGTCCTCGCTTTTGCCTAATACCAGGTTATAGTCCAGCAGGTGTATTTGGAAGTACTAGCATCTGGAGCACTGCTCCTTCAGGTAGCTGTGGAGCAGCTTCTCTAGCTTCTTCCTTAAACATATTAAAACAGCCATCTTCTACAGACAAGCCCTCTGCATACACAGGACCTGTTCAGATGAGGAGGAACACAACGGACACCTGAAGGTAATGTAGGACGCTCTCATAAGAATAGTGTACGATGCTCAACTCATCGATCGTTAGTTTGGGCATGCCACAGTGAGAAACTGTAACGACCTCCTCAGGAATCAGACACTGGATGCAACTGATAGGGTACCCTTCGTTGTCCAGTACTTCTTTGGAGTGTAGGACCTATGCCATGTTCTTCGCAGCCTGCAACACATTATCGATGAAGTTGAGCATCTCGCCAAGACCTTCCCTATGCCTCGACTTCTTGCCTTTAAACAACCACTGAACCTTAAGCAGAGTATTGTTTGCAGCAAACTGCCCAGCCTTCAGGACATCATCGACCACAACACCGTACAACCCTGTCCATGGCAACCACTGCAAGACATGTCAGTATTCCCATAATTCGTGGGAACACTACCCACCACCAATGTGGCAGATACTCATGTGACTCAACCAACATTGTCTAACTCATATGCTGCAGGTAAGGATGCCCCGAGGCATGGTACATTGGTGAGACCAAGCAGACACTATGATAACGGATGAATGGAGACCACGCAACAATTGGCAGACAGGGATGTTCCCTCCCAGTCGGGGAACACTTCAGTGGTCAGGGGCATTCAGCCTTGGATCTTGGGTGACCATCCTCCTCCATGAGGATGGCCTCAACCAGGACCTTGGGTTCATGTCATGCTACAGGTGACCCCATTATGTTATGCACTGTCTTGCTTGCATACACTCACACACCCTCACTCTCACTCACTCACTCACTCACTCACTCACTCACACAGACGTGCTCTCTGTCAGACACGTACATTCTCCTCCCCCCCCCCCCCCCATGCTCTGTCCCACACACACACACACACACACACACACACACACACACACACACACACACACACACACACACACACTGTCTCAAAGGCTCATACTCCGTCACATTCATGCATGCATGCAAATGCACACACAAATCTATGCTATGAATTTACATTTGCAGAATTGTAATTGCAGATACTTTGTGTTCAGAAAGCACACGGTCTGTAAGCAGTCAATCCAGTAACATTTTATACATTCCTAACTTTGGAAATAGAACCTGGCTGAAGATTGGGATATAGACAGACTGTAACCTTACAAGTTTAATGCATTGTCTGAGCTGAGATGTCACTTTCTTAAATAAAACCTTAAGTTGTCTCGAATGTGACTTGAAAGAAGTTCTGGGATTTAGATACTAATGAATCTAAACCTGCAACCCATTCTATAAGATTAAAGGCTTAACAGTAATCTAGGTTTGATCAATATGTTGTTTGTTGCATGACACTGAGATCTTTTGCTATAAATTCTGTGTCTTATGATTCTGCTGCACAGCTACCTGATGAAGGAGCAATGCTCCAAGAGCTAGTACTTCGAAATAAATCTGTGGGACAACAACCTGATGTTGTGATATTTTTTAATATATTATATGTTTTGGTCAACACTCTTGAGTTTGTGTAACAGGTTTCAGGTTTGAAATTCTTGCTCCTTGCATGGATGAGAGTGTGGTTTGTAGATGAGCAAACAGACCATAGTACCATGGTACAGGGAGCCATTCAAGAGGGGAAATGAAAAGAAAATGCTTTGTCATTGGGGGTACTACAGTCAGGGGAATAGATACACTCTTCTCTTTGGCCAGAATCGAGAGTCCCAAAGACTGTGTTGCCTGTCAAGTGTCTGGTTTCAAGGTGTCTGAATTGGGCTGCAGAGGAACTTTCGGTGGGTGGAGAAAGATTCAGTTATTGTGGTCCATGTAGGTACTAACGATACAAGTAGAAAGAAGCACTGCTGAGGGAATATGTGCAGCTAGCAGCTAAATTAAGAAGCAGAACCAGAAATCTTCAGGATCCTGCCTGAGACGCAAGCTAATTGGCACACGATCAACAAAAGGTAAAGAGGTAAACCTATAACTCAAGGATTGGTGTGGGAGAATGGTCCCAGCATGATTCAGGTGGAGCCTGTCCCGTCAGAACTGCTTCCTCCTTCCCCAGTACTGGTGCCAGAGTTCTAGCGAATCACAAGTTGGACTATAGATTAGGCTTTAAACTGAAGAGCAGATAGGCTGTGCTGTTGCTTGGAAAATTATAAAACCAAAGGTATTAACTGAAGGTAGAATTGCTGGTTAGTGATGGGTTTATTGTTAAACAAAGGAGATCCAGTGGACGTCATAGAGTCAGAGTTGTACGTATGGAAACAGACCCTTCGGTCTAACTTGTCCATGCTGACCAGGTGTCCTAAATAAATCTAATCCCATTTGCTAGTTTTGACACATACCCATCTGGATGCCTTTTAAATGTCATAAATTTACTAGCTTCCTCTGGCAGCTCATTCCATACTCACTCCACCCACTGCATCAAAAAGTTGCCCCTTTAGGTCCCTTTTAAATCTTTCTGTCTCACCTTAAATCATGCCCTCTCGTTCTGGATTCCAACACCCTGGCGAAAAGACCATGTCTGTTTACCCTGTCCATTCCCCCCATGATGTTATAAACATCTGTAAGGTCTCCCCTCAGAAAAGAAAGCCCCAATCTAATCAGCCTTTCCCTGTAATTCAAACCCTCCAACCCTGGCAACATCCTTGTCCCTCTTTTCTGAACCCTTTCAAGTTTCAAAACACCCTTCCTATAATGATCTATTTGGATTTCCAGAAGACCTTTGACAAGATGCTGCTCAAGAGGCTTCTAAATAAGACAAGAACGCATGATGTTAGGGACAAGGTACTGCTATGGATAGAGAGTTGGCCAATGGACAGAAGGCAGAGTCTGACAAGTAACTGGTGACCCACTCGGGTCGGTGTTGGGACGACAGCTATGGTAACAATGTAGAGGAAGGAGTTGAGGGCATTTTTGCTAAGTGTAGATGACACAATGGATGGAGGGGCTGTAGCATTAAGGAGGTGGGGAGGCTCCTGAAGGATTTGGACAGGCTTGGAGATTGGGCAAAGAAGTGACAGATGGAATACAATGTGGGAAAGTTTAAGGCTATGCACTTTGGTAGGAAGAACAGAGGTGTAGACTTTTTTCTAAATTGGGAAAGGCTTTGGAAATCTGAAGCACAAATGGACTTGTGTGTCCTAAGTCAGGATTCTCTTAAGGTTAACTTTTGGGTTCACTTGGTAGTTAGTAGTTAGGAAGGCTAATGCAATGTTAGCATTAATTTGAAGGGGGATAGAATACAAGAGTAGGGTTGTGCTTTTGAGATTGTATCAGGTTCCAGTCAGCCTGCATAATAGAATATTAAGAGTAATTTTGGGCTCAATATTATTAAGGAAGGTTGTGCTGGCATTGGAAGGAGTCAAGAGTGTGGTGCTGGAAAAGCACAGCAGGTCAGGCAGCATCAGAGGAGCAGGAAGGCTTATGCCCAAAACGTCGATTCCTTTCTCCTCAAATGCTGCCTGACCTGCTGTACTTTTCAGCAACATACACTCTACACTCTACTGATCTCCAGCATCTGCAGTCTTCACGTTCTCCTGGCATGAGAGGGAATCCAGAAGAGTTATACAAGAATGATTCCAAGGATGAAGAGCTTGTCACATGAGCGGTTGAGGACTCTGGGTCTGTACTTGGTATTGAGAAGAATGAGGAGGGGGGAATCTCATTGAAACTCATAGAATACTGAGCAGCCTAGATAGAGTGGCTGTGGAAATGATGTTTCCACTAACAGGAGAGAGTAGGACCTGAGGGCACAGCCTCCGAATGAAGAGATGACCTGTTACAACTGAGATATGCAATTTCATAAGAGGTGGTGAATCAATGGCACTCATAGTCATAGAAAGGCGTGGAGGCCAAGTTATTGAGTACACTTAAGGTGGAGATAGATGGTTCTTAAGTAGTACGTGGATCAAAGGTTTCAGGGAAAAGGCAGAGGATGGGGTTGAGAAAAGGATCTGATTGAATGGCAGAGCAGACCTGATGGACCTAGTGGCCTAATTCTGTTCCTGGGTCTTATGGTTTAATTTCACGGTGAAATATTGCCATTGTTCTGCATCGTTTTGTAAATTAATCTGTTCTAAAATTTTTAAAAGCTCATTTCCTTCAATTTTTCCTAATGTTCGCTTTCTATTTCAAGAGCAAGTCGCAGTTTGTTTTAATATTGGTGAAACTAGATGGATGTTCGTCTTTGACTTGTCCATCATTCATGTGATACTAAACTCCTTATCTCCTGGAATATTTTCACCACACAAATATAGAGACTCAAGAAGACAGCTCCTCACAATCATCTTGGGCATGAAAGCATGGGCAATAAATGCTGGCTTTACCAGCAATACACGCATCCTTCAAACTATATTTAAAAGGAGCAAACTAAGTCAAACTATTTTAACCACATTTTCCATTGTGCCCAATCAGATTTAAAAAGTAAAAGCTTCAGATTCAAAGGTGATGAGTATTGTAAATATAGATCTCTGACTGCCATGCATATGTAGGAATTGCATTTTTATTTTGCAATTCAGTGTAAGGAGAAAGAAATGGCAAGTGGAATTATCTTCTAAATAGATTTTTCAGATGTTTCATGGAATTTTCTCAATTTAGCGCACTACTCACCTATAGTGGTTCTAACATTTTATCTCCTAATCAGTTTCGTAACTTATAATTGCTTAAGTTATTGCAGTATATTTTCATTCTGCTCCAGGTTTGTACATGGCTTGTCCATGTACAAATTGTCTTTTAGCTGTACATAACTTTAGTATTGAGAAAAAAGACATTTGGTGGACTTTGATAGTTTTTTTTAACACTGGGATTGCAGTCGTTAATTATTGACAGTTAACTGCCAGCCTCTGTTTAGATTTTAAACCAGGTATAGCATCTCTTATGAATCAAGGTCCACTGGCCAATAGTCAGCCATCTCTTTACAGTATAAATGTTGATTTCCCTTTTTATTGGTATTTAAGCAAATTGTCCTAATTAGTGAAAGATAAAAACTTTTTGACAAAATCTGTCTGTCTCTAAAGCATTTCTCAAGCCTGTCAGTAACAATACAGCTTGTAACCAACCTCAAACTTTGGATTTGTAATTTAAACATAAAATATAGGAATATTACTACAAGAATTTTAATGAAACTCTGTGTGTGTGAACTGTTTATATTGACCATTAATCTAAATGTCCCTAGCAAGAATCCTGCTAGGAATGTTCAGTTTAAAAGATGCAGGCTTTTGTTTAATATCTTCATAGAATTTCTGATTTTTATCTGTGACCAAGATCATTGATTGCATTTTCTCCCTGATGCATTTGGATCAAGTGTCATTTGGATACTTATCCTGGCTGATGGCAGATTGTGTGTTTGTTGACTACTCTAAATGATGTTTTGAGAAAATGAATGGTGTTTTGGGGAAATCTCTTGCTATAATATTGAAATAATACTTTTTAATTTATGTGGCACATTTCATTATCACAGAATTTCTCAAAGTACTTTAGACATGTACTAACTTGTCATGTAGAAACGTAGCAGCCAATTTGATTGCAGTTAGCTTCCAGAAACAGTAACATGGTAATCACCAAATAATCTGTTTTATAAATTTGCTTTAGGGATGAAAATTGGCTTGGACACCAGGTATAATTCCCCTCCTCTTGAAGTATTGCCATGGAATCTTTTACATGTTCCTAGTTTAATAGTTCATCTGTGAGGCAGCAATTCTGACAGTTGTAATAGTGCCAACAATGAGGTGATTTGGATCTTAATCTTTCTCTGGTTGAAGATTACTTAATTTTTGCTAATATTCTGATTCTGAGGCTGAATTTGAAAATCTTATGATGCATATGGTGATGTGCTAGCATTAAATGTTTTTTTTAAATATAGTCACTTGGAATGAGAGATGTTTGAATAGCTGTCTGCCTCCACTTCTGGCATAATGAATCTAGCAATGGGTTTGATAGCAACTCCTCAACAGAAGTTGAGAATGAGCTGACCAAAGCCCTTGAATCCTTAGAAAAGAATAAAACTCCCTAAAACTAAATAAATATAAAGAAAGTGGAATGTCCTCTCAAAGATGGGTTCTGTGAAGGGATTTTGCAATTAGATCTGACTGCTCTACACCAACATCTGTAGTGTAGTCTCAATCAGTGGGTCAGAGTCAGAAAGCTTCCTGATCAGATCTAGAGTCAGGCAGGGGTGCTCCCTCTCTGCTGTCTTGTTTGTGATGCATAGAGCCTTTTGCCAAGTCTTATCAGGAAGGATGTCAGCCTGAGATGGGTGACTCTTCCCAGCAGTAGAGGCCTACAGGTCAAAGCCTCCTTGTACATAGGTGGTGTTATTTTCTGCTCAGCGTGCAGATTTGTGAGCATCTGCAACCTGTTTGAACTGCCCTCAAGAGCCATGGTAAAGCAAAGCAAGAATAAAGCCATCTTCTTTGGGTACTGAGCTTGTGAGTGGAAAATCGTGCTTCACTAACTTAATTTGAGTTTTTTGAAGACCAAGGAGGATTGATGAGGGCACAGTGGATGTGATCTACCTGGATTTCAATGAGATGTTCGACAGGGTTCTTCATGGTAGACTATTATAAAGGTTGATAAAACCATGAGGCGCATGGATAGGGTAAATAGACGAGGTCTTTTCTTCAGGGTTCGGGAGTCCAAAACTAGAGGGCATAGATTTAAGATGAGTGGGGAAAGATCCAAAAGGAAACAAAGAGGCAACTTTTTCACACCGAGGGTGGTGCATGTATGGAACCAGCTGCCAGAGGAGGCTGGGACAATTAAACATTCAAATGGCATCGAGATGGGTATATGAATAGGAAGGTTTTAGTGGAATCTGGGCCAAATGCTGGCAAGTGGGACTTGATTAGGTTAGGATATCTGGTTGGCATGGATGTGTTGGACCAAAGAATCATCTTTTCTGGGTTGTACATCACTCTGATCTTTTTATCCCCTTCACCATCAGGACAGATTTCCTGAAGGTGCTAGGAATGTGGTTTGGAGGGGCAGGGGCTGCGCAAAAACTTGGGAGAAGCATATCACCAGAGTGAGGCAGAAACTGGGCTTTTGGAAGCAGTGCTCTCGTCATTACAGGTAAAAATTTGGTCATCAGGTGTGAGATACTCTCTCTCTCCTACATTGCCAGAGTCTGCACCGTTGCAGTCACCCAAACCATCATCCACTTCATCTGGAGATCTAGGATGGATCTTGTCCACAGCGACACCATGTACAAAGCTCTGGATAACGTGGAGAAAGAACATATCCAACACTGTCCTCATCCTAAGTGGCCACCTTTGTGTGCAGATGCATTAAGCTCTGCGTAGACGCTCAGTACGCAAACACCAAGTGTCACTACATACTGAGATTCTACCTGTCCCTGTTGTTGCGAAGGATGGAACTGGCCTCTGTGTTGCAGAACATTAGTTGGACCATTCCTATCACCTATCCTTCACAGACAAATTTTCAAAGACCTTGATCACAACTCCATCAGGCAGTGGTCAGCACATACTGTCCTCAAGACGCTGTGGAAAAATAAACTGCTGGAATATGCCTTTGCAAAGGAGAGGGATGCAGTGGTTCATGTCATGGTTCATCCTGAGAAATTCTGTGCTGTGTGGTCTGTTCCCCAGGTCAAACATCAACTGTGCTTTGAGGACCATCAGCTCAGTCTTTAGTCTGCCTGAAACTTGGTCTACCAGATCAAAGAGTTGACATCAACTAAGTGCGGATTGCCGCATTCCAGTGTCCAAGACTATGTACTGAAGGATGCACTAAAGCTTGGGGTAGCTGTTTCCAAGTTGCAATGGGGAAAGACTACCATCGAAGGTCTTACTGCCAAAGTACAATTGAAGTCTGTTGAGTTATTGGATCTTTCAGGTGCCTCTAATGTATGTAAATAGTATCTTACATAAATAAATGCCTTGGGTTCTGTTTATTCTCCATGTGCAAAGACTATATGGAATTGAACCGCTCTAGTGATTATGTACGTATACTTTATTTTATGTTAAAGCATATTGTTGATTTTTTTATTTTTGTAAAATTTGAGAATGATAGACAAGTCTGTCTAGCATGACCAAGCAGTTGTGGTTGCAACTGTCAGCACATCACCTCTAGACATAGTTTATGTCTATTCTCATCTGATTAGCATTCTCTTTAGCCTTGCATCATGAAACGCTTTTTCATTTAATCAGTCCTGTCCTCCACCCTAACATAGACTTTTCTTGTTTAAAGATTTTAGCTCATGAAAGAAGTCTGCCCTAGAAGGCTCTGGAGGTCAAGTCTCTGGATACTTTCGAGAAAGAGTTGGATAGAACTCTTAAAGATAGTGGAGTCAAGGGTTATGGGGATAAGGCTGGAACAGGATACTGATTGAGGATGATCAGCAATGATCATAATGAATGGTGGTACTGACTCGAAGGGTAAAATGGTCTGCTCCTGCACCTATTGTCTATTGAAAGGCCAGGCCATTTATATCAAGATCAGTACCAGTACAAACGATAAACATCCAGGTACTGACCGAAAATGGGTGTTGTTGCCCTGCGTCTGGGAGAAAATGTTGTATTGTATCCTGACCAGGGAGAATCAGAAGTGTAGCCATCACTTTTCAAAGAGCTGGATACCACATTTTTTGCTTTGGTTTTGTTAACATCCAGATTTTTCTTCCACCAGTCATCTAGTTTTGTTACTTCTAGCTGGAGATGAGCAGATGAGAATCTATTACTTTTAGTTTCAAATGCTTCTCCTGTTAGAAAATTTATTTTGCAATTTTCAAAGCAGGGCGCATCAGCTTTGACTTTTCTGAACAATCTGCAGAGCATTTGTAATTCATGTTCTGCAGTGGTTTTGGAGACAAAACTGCTGCTGCAGCATTTGTTTGTTTCAATCTTATACTTCTGACCTCCAGTATACAAACCTAGCTTGTCTAACCACAATACAGCCTTCTCACTTCAATCATAAGATGGGGAGTGTTCTCTGAACTGTTTGGACATGTTTGCATCCTTATTAAATAAAGTGACCAAAACTGTACAAAGTACTCCAGTACTTCTCTCGTGAGTGCCCTTTATAATTGAGGCGTAACCTCTTATCTTCATACTTAGTTCTCCTTGCAATCAGCAATGACATTCTATTAGCATAGTATTTGAAAATTAAGTGGCCCAAATGTACTTTAATGGGTATGGTCTTATAATCCCTATGGAGACATGGTTACAAGGAGGTCAAAGTTGGGAACTAAGTATCCAGAGGTATGTGACTTTTTGAAAAGATAAACCAGAAGGAAAGAGTGGTGAAGCGTAGTTGTTAATATGGGATGGAATAAGCATGATGGCAAGAAATTATCTTTGATAAGATGATGTAAGATCCATATGGGTGGAAGTAAAAAATAAAAATGGGAAGACGACACTGGTCGAAATAGCCTGTATGCCCCCTAACAATAGATTGGTAGGACAGAATAAATTGGGAGATAAAGAGGAAATGCTTTTTTTTAAATAAACAACAGTACGTTAGTCATATTGGTAGAGGCAGCTATGAAGGAGAATTCATATGTATTCAGACAGTTTCCCACAAGACTATATTGTGGATCCAACCAGGGATCAGGTACAGTGAAATGTAAAGAAACAGCTTTAATAAATTATCTCAGTAAAATATCCCCTTGGAAACAGTGACCATAACACGGTAGAATTCAGCATTCAGTTTGAGAAGGAGAAACTTGAGTCCGAAGCAACTTTGCTAAACTAAAACAAGGGTAATCTCAAAGGAATGAAGGCAGAGCTGGCTGGAATGGATTGGAAAGCAGTATAATATCAAAGACTGTTGAAGAATAATGGGAAACATTTAAGAAAATAGTTCATGGCGTACAACAAAAATATATCCCAGTGAAAAAGGAGGATTCTTGGAAAGAGGTAAGCCAACCGTGATTAACCAGAGAAATTAACGAAAGTATCAAATTGGAAGCAAAATATAGTGGAAGCAATGCAGCAAACTGGAAGCAATGGAGTAAAAAGTAGTGGAATTAAGAATTGGCTAACTTTTTTTTTAAAAATGACCAAAATAAAATAAACAGGGAGAAGATAAACTTTGAGGTAAGGATGGACAGTAAGAGCCACTTTTAAATATTGTGAAAATAAGAGAGGGACCAAAGTGAATGTAGGCCTCTTAGAGAAGCAGGAAGTGGCAAGGTAGTTGAAGAAATACTTTGTCAGTCTTCAGTGATGTCTGAACTTTGGTTTTTAGCCTGTGGTTTCTTTAAAACAAAAACACTTTTTGCTGCAAATTTGTAGTCACAGTAATCACGTGATTTTAAATTGGATTTTTAGACACTCATTATACTGCACTTCCCTTGTATCTCTTGATCATGATTTTGGAAAAATTGCCTTACATTGTCCCTCTGCTTGTTGGGTAGGACAGGCAGGCTTGTGCTTAGAATGGTGTGAACTTTTGTTTCAAATCTTATTTTTAACATTAAATTTACAACAAATTGTTTTAAAATATATGAATTTGAAATTGACTTTCAACTGTTTAAAATCCAAATCATAAACTGATTAACTTTTCAACTTTCAAGGTGTTTACCTCCAGTGACTTAAGTGGAAGTTCACACCTTTTGCTGATGACCTTTTGTGACTAGGAACTTCTTGGCATCGGATAATTTTGCTTTATTAGGTTCAGTATGCCTGTTGCTCCACAAGAATAATATAGATTGCTGTTGACTTGAACTGTTCCTGCCCCATTCATAATTTTGTTACCTGACATGTGATGGTCCAGTGAACTTTAGGAGAGCTGCTGTTCAGAATGCACAAATTATTAGCAGTATGTTAATAAAGAACCGCGCAGAGGTAGCTTGGGGGAAATTATAGTTATGATTTTATTTTATTACTAAGTTTATTTTTGTTGACTTGTAACACATTGGCCAAGGCACTGCCCATAGAATCAGATTTGACTTGTCAACCGTCAGCACCTTTTGTCCTGTTGTGTCTATTGTTGTGATTGTCTGAAATTCAGTCTATCTAGCATTTGTCCTTTTAAGTATATGATGGAAAGCTTGAGCAAGATATCTCTGAGCTTTAATGTTATTGAAAATATGCTACTGAATGATTGCTTCACAACTTTCTTAAAAATGCTTAAGGTAATCACTGTGAACAAGGTAAAAACAATGACTGCAGATGCTGGAAACCAGATTCTGGATTAGTGGTGCTGGAAGAGCACAGCAGTTCAGGCAGCATCCAAGGAGCAGCGAAATCGACGTTTCGGGCAAAAGCCCTTCATCAGGGATAAAGGCAGAGAGCCTGAAGCATGGAGAGATAAGCTAGAGGAGGGTGGGGGTGGGGAGGAAGTAGCATAGAGTACAATAGGTGAGTGGGGGAGGGGATGAAGGTGATAGGTCAGGGAGGAGAGGGTGGAGTGGATAGGTGGAAAAGAAGATAAAAAGGTAAAAACAATGACTGCAGATGCTGGAAACCAGATTCTGGATTAGTGGTGCTGGAAGAGCACAGCAGTTCAGGCAGCATCCAAGGAGCTTCTCTCCTTGGATGCTGCCTGAACTGCTGTGCTCTTCCAGCAACACTAATCCAGGAAAAGGAGATAGGCAGGTAGGACAAGTCCGGACAAGTCATGGGGACAGTGCTGAGCTGGAAGTTTGGAACTAGGGTGAGATGGGGGAAGGGGAAATGAGGAAACTGTTGAAGTCCACATTGATGCACTGGGTGTTTGAGTGGAAGATGAGGCGTTCTTCCTCCAGGCGTCTGGTGGTGAGGGAGCGGTGGTGAAGGAGGCCCAGGACCTCCATGTCCTTGGCAGAGTGGGAAGGGGAGTTGAAATGTTGGGTCACGGGACGGTGTGGTTGATTGGTGCGGGTGTCCCGGAGATGTTCCCTAAAGCGCTGTGCTAGGAGGCGCCCAGTCTCCCCAATGTAGAGGAGACAGCATCGGGAGCAGTGGATACAATAAATTATATTAGTGGATGTGCAGGTAAAACTTTGGATGTGGAAGGCTCCTTTAGGGCCTTGGATAGAGGTGAGGGAGGTGTGGGCGCAGGTTTTACAGTTCCTGCAGTGGCAGGGGAAGGTGCCAGAAAGGGAGGTTGGGTTGTAGGGGGGCGTGGACCTGACTAGGTAGTCACAGAGGGAACGGTCTTTGCGGAAGGCGGAAAGGGGTGGGGAGGGAAATATATCCCTGGTGGTGGGGTCTTTTTGGAGGTGGTGGAAATGTCGGCAGATGATTTGGTTTATGTGAAGATTGGTAGGGTGGAAGGTGAGCACCAGGGGCATTCTGTCCTTGTTACGGTTGGAGGGGTGGGGTCTGAGGGCGGAGGTGCGGGACGTGGACGAGATGCGTTGGAGGGCATCTTTAACCACGTGGAAAGGGAAATTGCAGTCTCTAAAGAAGGAGGCCATCTGGTGTGTTCTGTAGTGGAACTGGTCCTCCTGGGAGCAGATACGGCGGAGGAATTTGGAATATGGAATGGCATTTTTGAAAGAGGTAGGGTGGGGAGAGGTGTAATATAGGTAGCTGTGGGAGTTGGTGGGTTTGTAAAAATGTCAGTGTCAAGTCGGTCGGACATGGAGGTCCTGGGCCGCCTCCACCGCCGCTCCCTCACCACCAGACGCCTGGAGGAAGAACGCCTCATCTTCCGCCTCGGAACACTTCAACCCCAGGGCATCAATGTGGACTTCAACAGTTTCCTCATTTCCCCTTCCCCCATCTCACCCTAGTTCCAAACTTCCAGCTCAGCACTGTCCCCATGACTTGTCCGGACTTGTCCTACCTGCCTATCTCCTTTTCCACCTATCCACTCCACCCTCTCCTCCCTGACCTATCACCTTCATCCCCTCCCCTACTCACCTATTGTACTCTATGCTACTTTCTCCCCACCCCCACCCTCCTCTAGCTTATCTCTCCACGCTTCAGGCTCTCTGCCTTTATCCCTGATGAAGGGCTTTTGCCTGAAACGTCGATTTTGCTGCTCTTTGGATGCTGCCTGAACTGCTGCGCTCTTCCAGCACCACTAATCCAGAATCACTGTTAACAGTTGTGGTGCTGGACAGTGAATACTTACAGTAGATCTAAATTTAACTACTTCAATTAACTTAGCATTTCCATGCCGCGTCATCTTTTTTTTTGTCCAGGGGCTGTTTTGGCATTTAAAAAAAAAATCTGCTTAGCTTAATTTTACGGGTGTATTTCAGTTTTGAGTTCAGGAAACTGCTGTCATAACAACGTACAAGACAATTTTCTGATTCAGTATGCGGATGTACCTACTAGAGAGGGTGCAAAACCTTTCCATCTCTTGGGAAATAGATAGGGTAAGTGACTGAGGTGTCAGTGAGGGAACACCTTGGGGCCAGCAAGCATAATTATATTTGTTTTAAAATAATGATGGAAAAGGATAGACCAGGTCTAAAACTTGAAGTTCTAAATTGGAGAAAGGCCAATTTTGATGATATTAGGCAAGAACTTTCAAAAGTTGACTGGGGGCAGATGTTCAAAGATAAAAGGACGGCTGGGAAATAGGAAGCCTTCAAAAATAAGATAACGAGAGTCCAGAGACAGTGTGTTCCTGTTAGGCAAGTAGGTGTAGGGAATGCTGGGTGACTCGAGAAATTTAGGTTTTTGTCAAGGAAAAGAAGGAAAAATATGTTGGGAATATACAGGCGATTGAGTGAATCCTTCGAAGAGGACAAAATCTGTAGGAGTATACTTAAGAGGGAAATCAGAAGGGCAAAAAGGAGATAGCTTTGACAGATAGGGTTAAGGAAAATCCAAAGGGATTTTATAAGTACATTCAAGCCAAAAGGGTAACTAAGGAGAGAATAGGGCCCCTCAAAGATCAGTAAGGCAGCCTATGTGTGGAATCGCAGGAGATGGGGAGATACTAAAAAAAGTATTTTGCTGTGGCAGAGGACATGGAAGATACAGAATGTGGGGAAATAGGTGGTGACATCTTGAAAAATGTACTTTTTCGGGGAGGAGGTGCTGGATATCTTGAAACGCATAAAAGTGGATAAATCCCTAGGACTTGTGGGAAGCTAGGGAAGTCATTGCTGGGCCCCTTGCTAAGATATTGTATCATGGATAGGCACAGGTGAGGTGCCGTGGAACTGGAGGTTGCCAGTATTTAAGAAAGGTGGTCAGGAAAAGCCAGGGAACTATAGACTGTTGAACCAGACATGGGCACGTTGCTAGAGGGAATCCGGAGGGACAGGATTTACATGTATTTGGAAAGGCATGAACTGATTAGGGCACAACATGGCTTTGTGCATGAGAAATCATGTCTCACAAATTTGATTGAGTTTTTTTTTGAAGAAGTAACAAAGAGGATTGAGAGCAGAGTGATGGATGTGATCTATATGGATTTCAGTAAGGCATTCGACAAGGTTCCTCATGGTAGACTGATTAGAATGGTTAGGTCAAATGGAATACAGGGAGAACTAGCCATTTGGATACTCAAAGATAGACGGCAGAGAATGCTGGTGCAGTGTTGCTTTTCAGACTGGAAGCCTCTGACCAGCAGTGTACAACAAGGATCGGTGCTTGCTACACTGCTTTTTGTCATTTCTATAAATGATTTTGTTGTGAACGCAGGAGGTATGTTTAGTAAGTTTGCAAATTACACCGAAAACTGGAGGTGTAGTGGATAGCGAAGAAGGTTACCTCAGGACAGCGCACTATACTTGGTCCTGAGTGAAATAATTGAATGTTGCACGTGAAGTGTTTCAAGGAACTTAGGACAGAGACCATTCAAAAGAAGCGATGAAATGCAAAAACCAAACAATTATCTCCTATGGTTGCAGAGATAATGGAGGTTGATTACCACTCAGCAGAGCCCAACTGTTCGGATTTGTATTACAGATTGTGGACACAAGATGAGGTTTTAAAAAAGGCAGTTGTGGGTGAAAGACATGTTTGTGTTTTCCCCTTCCAGGAATATACAGGCCAACAGGTTTAAAAAAAAATTGTAACTCTGATTTCTGTACTGGTTTGGTATTCTGATTCTGTGGACTTATGTTCTTGCAAAGATTGCTCTATATCACTGGTGGAAGTCTGTAAAACCACTCAAAAGAAATTGGACAATACCCTTTGGTTCACAAGAATCTCCATATTACCCACCAAAGTCAGTGCTACTAGAACCACCCAACCTACCTGCAATATTTCAGCATCAGGATCTGACAAACAAGCAAAACTGTCTGGTGTATCACCTTTCCCTCTGTTTTTCCTCAGGTTTTGTTTCTAATATGTTTTCTTTAATTATACAAACAAACGCAATATGGATGGATGTGACTGACTTGTGATGAGCGATTAAGTTGATTAGGATAACATTCCCTGGGGTTCAGAAGATTGAAGGGGATCTCAGAAACCTTTTAAAATTCTGACAGGATAGATGCAGGAAGGATGTTCCTGATGGCAGGGGGTGTCCAGAACCGTGGTCAATCTAAGGATCCGGGGTAAGCCATTTAGATTTAAATTTTATTATCACGTGTACCAGAAGTAAAAGAAGCAGCTAAAATAAAAGGAAACATCCAGATCACTCCTTCCTTTGCCATGAGTCCTCACCGCCAGAAAAACAAAGCCACAAAATCCATTCCTCAGTCTGTGAATACTTAAGTTTCCAGAATGAGATGAGAATTCTTTTCACCCAGAGTCGTGAGTGTATGGAATTCACTACCACAAAAATAATCAAAGCTAAAATGTATGATTTCAAGAAGGAGTTGAATATAGCACTTGCGGCTAAAGGGATCAAAGGAAATGGGAGAAAGCAGGAATATAGTCTTGAGTTGAATAGTCAGTTGTGATTATAATGAAAGGTGATGCACACTTGAAGGTGCTGAATGGCCCATTCCTATTTTCTGTTTCTTTGAGTCGGCCATTTGGCCCTTTTAAGCCTGCTCTGCCTTTCGGTATGCTTGTGGTTTAGTAACAAACTTGTTATTTCCTTAGTCCAAGAAAGCCTAGTAAAATTAGCTAATTTTAGAACATAAGTCTGCTGGCACAGAGAAAGATATCGACGAGGAAAGGGATCTTGTATTAGTTTAACACTGTTGTAAACAACTAAGGCAAGAGGGATGTTTGAATAAAGAAGGGAACTAGCTCTTTCATCCTCACAATGGAATATAACTATTTTCTTTTGGGGCTTTTCCTTTCAGAATCACCACTAATTGAGGGACTCATGCCAGGGACTGATTGTAATGTTATTGTGTTCTTTTGTGTTTTTTTTTCTGCTGAGGCTCACTTTAACTCTGTTGTTTGAATGGCTGGTTTGCACTACAGAATGGTGCAAATAGCGCATGTTCAATTTTTGTAGCATCTCAGGTCACCATGAAGGTCTTGCCTTCTAAGGCTCATCCCTCACCTGAGGCATGGTGACTCAAGTTAAACTAGACATGTGCCTCTTTCTCTACTGAAAGGGGAACCTCCTGATCCTGTGGCATATGGTGACTTTATCTTTACTTTCACATTTGGATTTTAGGTACTGTTCCCAATTTACAATAATAATATTAGGTTCATCTAAATTTTCAAATATTTGACAACATAAAATAAAAATCATAGGCAAAAGAAGCATTTTACATAAATTGATAACATAGCAAATGAGTTTCTCTGGAATTGATCATGGTTAAATTCATCATATTTCTGGAGATCCCAGTGTCGCTGATGTAGCTTTATGTCACTTATGAGTGATTGACTCAAGCTTTGGCATTCAGTGGAGAGCTGTCAAAAAATACTTAGCTGCAATCTTTTAATTTTCACTTAATACATTTAGCCCCTATTTGGCAGATATGTTATGTAACCATTTCTCATCATTCTACAATGATTGACTCAAGCATTGGCATTCAGGGGAGCACTGCCGTTGCTGGCAGCCTAACTAAATTGTCAGAACTGTTTTATGAATTGAAGAAAATCAATCAGGGCTGGTTTGAAGGGAATGATTTGAGTGAATGCAATTTTTGTTTTGTTTAACTGTTACAAGTTACCACCCAAGCTTCTGAAGTCTCTTGCAATTTAATAGATGTAATTGAAATGTGTATTTGGCCTGAACAATAAAGCTAAGTTCTGACTGTTTCTTGTTCTCCAATCACAAGTTCCTTCTTTCCACTTTTAAACCACCTCCAATCTTATATTCTCACTCTGAGAAGCACAAAGAGCAGAAAGACAGAACACCTGATGTTTGTAGGTGTTAGAACAGCCTGCATTGGAATAAACAGGCAGTTTTATAGATCCTATCTCTCCCTTGCTTGTTGCTACTCTAATTAAACTGCATTATATACAGGCATGGTCATTCTTCAGTTTTTCACTCAGTTTTGGTGTTTTTGAAGGTTTTTGAAGGGATTCCTAGACCACTTGTCCACCATCTCTATTTTAGCCACAGCTTTCATGTGTTTGTCAATTCTTAAGGTTTACATTCAATGCAAATGATGCATGTACAAAGTAATTTCAGTTTTGAATCTTTCCTACATTTAACCATCCAAGTCGTAAAGATGTATAGCACGGAAATAGAACCTGTGGTCCCACGTGTTCATGCTGACCAGATATTCTTACCTAATCTAGTCCTATTTGCCAGCATTTGGCCCATATCCTTCTAAATCTTTCTTATTCATGTACTCATCCAGATGTATTTTAAATGCTGTAATTGTACCAGCCTCCACCACTTCCTCTGGCAACTCATTCCATACACGCACCACCCTCTGCTTGAAAGAGTTGCCCTTTAGGTCCCTTTTAAATCTTTCCAATCTCACCTTAAAACTATGCCATCCAATTTTGGTCTGTCTCCACTCCAGGGAAAAGATCTTGTTTATTTACCTTATCCATGCCCCTCATGATTTTATAAACCTCTACAAGTTAACCCCCTCAGCCTCCAATGCTCCAGGAAAAGCAGCCTCTCCCTATGGCTCAAACCCTCCAACCCTGGCAATATCTTTGTAAAATTAATAACTTTCAATTTATTTTTAGATTGACTGACTCAAATGTCTAATGTACAAATAACTGCTGTTATATGTGTGGTGTAAATCTTGGGCATTTTTTTTGGTCTAGCAAAAGGGACATTCCCACTCCAAATTCCTTTTGCTGATGTTTTTATGTGGTTAACTTATTGGGTACCCACTTACCTTGACGCACAATGAAGGTAACACAGTGGTTTAAGTAAAATAGCTTTTGTATGATCTTAACTAGAAGCAATTGTCTCTCTTGTGTGGGCGACTGAAAATAGTTTTCCTATCTTTCCACACCACCCCCCCCCCCCCCCCCCCCACCCTCTCCAAATATAACATTATTAAATCATAAAGTTCCAGTTGGTAAGTGTTTATAAAATTTTTGGTATCGCTAAAATTCGATGAAAATGCTGTTGTTTCAAATTCTTAGCGTGTAAATTAACCTAGTTAAGATACTAAACTTCTCAAATTTTTAACCTTGCTTTTAGGTAGCTCCTTTAGCTTGTGATAAATACATTTTCAAAACACCTAGGCCTGGAGCATTGAACTTCGAAGATTTTCTATGCTGAAATGAGCTAGAATTGATGTCTTGTTTTTCTGACTTTGCAAAGTTTCACAGCTAACTTCGTGATCAGTTATTACAATTGTGAATAGTCAATGCTACCATAGAGTTGCAATGGAAGGAATCTTTCTGGTTGAATGTTTACTTTGTTTCTACATTCTTATGACAAAGATAAATTTAATATTTGCTGGAAGGTATGGCCTCTGATTTGGCAAGTGAGTTGCTGACATATATTGTTGAGGTTGAAGTATGGCTAATTGAGTGTGGTATTGGCAAGTTGCTGAAGCCTTGCAACCATTCTACTGCAACTGTGTTCAAGCTGAGTGGATTTTAAAAAAATATTTAAAACTGATTATCTATTATCTTTGTTTCCACCTCAACTGACATTGTGCTTTTCTAAATTTTCCAGTTTCATCTGTGCTTGAAGTTATTCAGTGGAGCAAAGACTGTTAAGCAGTGTTTTTCCCGATTGTAACATTTCCCAATCATCCTGCAGATATTTAGCAAGTGGAAATTGTTATAGTAGCAAATCTGTGAGACTCAAAAACAAAATATTTTCCAACTAGATAGACACCTTTTTTAATTTTTCTAAATTAAGGTTTAATGACTAAAATGATAATCCCCCGCAACCCTTCTCCAAGGAGTGTAGTGTGAAGTGCTGTTGAAGAATTGGTGGTGGGGTGCTATGGTGCATCTTGGAGATCAGGACTTCTCAAAAGTTATTCTTTAAAAGATTACTATATTTAAACAAAATCCAATCCACACTTTTTTATATGAGAGCTTCATTTCCATTAACACACTCCACAAAACGCCTCAAACCACTGATTACTAGCTCCCATATCTTATAGATAAGTCCCAATTAGTCTGTTCAATGATGCTATTACACACCTCTACAGCAGGTAAGCCTTGAACCCAGGCCTCCTGGCTCAAAAGTGGAGACACTGGCACTACACCACAAGAGCCACACCTCCCCATATATAAGAATTTCAAACAAAATTAAATCAAACTGTAAAAATATCCATTTACTTATTCCCTCATTCTGTTAGTTCTCAGATATTCCTTCAAACAGTTTTAGCTGAGAAATTCCCACCTTTTAAAATTTTGGATAAAATTAATCGATAATTAAAAATGTAGAATAGTAGGTAATATTCCCACTTCTTTTATGCAGTACAGTTCCAAATGTCTTTTTCCATATGTCCAAGCATTTCTTAGAACATGTTGGTTTACATTTTTAAAAATTGACTGCTGCTATCTAGCAATTTAAATTTGAAGTCTCTTTTTCCCCCCCCCCCCCCCACCCCCCTCGTCTCTTCCCCCCCCCCCTCCTCGTCGTCTCCCCCCTCTCCTCCTCGTCCCCCCACCCCTCGTCTTCCCCTCCCCAAGCACTGACCCTCTGTTAGTAAGTTTGCAGATGGCACCAAAATTGGAAGTGTAGTGGACAGCAAAAGAGGTTACCTCAGAGTACAACAGAACCTCGCTCAGATGAGCCAGTGGGCTGAAGAGTGGCAGATGGAGATTAATTTAGATATGAGAGATGCTGCATTTTGGGAAAGCAAACCTTAGCAGGACTTGTACATTTAATGGTAAAGTCCTAGGGAGTGTTGCTGAACAAAGAGACCTTGGAGTGCAGGTTCATAGCTCCTTGAAAGCGGAGTCGCAGGGAGACCGGATAGTGAAGATGGCGTTTGGTATGCTTTCCTTTATTGGTCGGAGTGTTTAGTACAGGAGTTGGGAGATCATGTTGCGGCTGTATAGAACATTGGTTAGGCCACTGTTGGAATATTTCATGCAATTCTGGTCTCCATTCTATTGGAAGGATGTTGTGAAACTTGAAAGGTTTCAGAAAGGATTTACCAGGGTTGGAGGATTTGAGCTATAGGGAGAGGTTGAATAGGCTTGGGCTGTTTTTCCTGGAGCATCGGAGGCTGAGGGGTGATTTTCTAGAGGTTTATAAAATCATGAGGGGCATGGATAGGGTAAATAGACAGGGTCTTTTACCTCGGTGGGGAGTCTAGAACTAGAGGGCATAGGTTTAGAGTGAGAGGGGAAAGATATAAAAGAAACCTACGGGGCAACATTTTTAACGCAGAGGGTGATGTGTGTCTGGAATGGGCTGCCAGAAGAAGTGGTGGAGGCTAGTATAATTGCAACACTTAAAAGGCTTCTAGTTGGGTATATGAATAGGAAGGTGTATAGGCCAGGTGCTGGCAGGTGGGACTAGATTGGGTTGGAATATCTGGTCCTGGATTTGTGGTGCTGGAAGAGCACAACAGTTCAGGCAGCGTCCAAGTAGCTTCGAAATCGACGTTTCAGGCAAAAGCCCTTCATCAGGAATAAAGGCAGTGAGCCTCAAGCATGGAGAGATAAGCTAGAGGAGGGTGGGGGTGGGGAGGAAGTAGCATAGAGTGCAATGGGTGAGTGGGGGAGGGGATGAAGGTGATAGGTCAAGGAGGAGAGGGTGGAGTGGATAGGTGGAAAAGAAGATAGGTAGTTAGGACAAGTCCGGACAAGTTATGGGGACAGTTACTAAGCTGGAAGTTTAGAACTAGGGTGAGGTGGGGGAAGGGGAAATGAGGAAACTTTTGAAGTCCACATTGATGCCCTGGGGTTGAAGTGTTCCGAGGCGGAAGATGAGGCGTTCTTCCTCCAGGCGTCTGGTGGTGAGGGAGCGGCGGTGAAGGAGGCCCAGGACCTCCATGTCCTTGGCAGAGTGGGAGGGGGAGTTGAAATGTTGGGCCACGGGGCAGTGTGGTTGATTGGTGCGGGTGTCCCGGAGATGTTCCCTAAAGCGCTCTGCTAGGAGACGCCCAGTCTCCCCAATGTAGAGGAGACTGCATCGGGAGCAACGGATACAATAAATGATATTCGTGGATGTGCAAGTAAAACTTTGATGGATGTGGAAGGCTCCTTTAGGGCCTTGGATAGAGGTGAGGGAGGAGGTGTGGGTGCAGGTTTTACAGTTCCTGCGGTGGCAGGGGAAAGTGCCAGGATTGGAGGGTGGGTTGCTTGGGGGCGTGGACCTGACCAGGTAGTCGCGGAGGGAACGGTCTTTGCGGAAGGCGGAAAGGGGTGGGGAGGGAAATATATCCCTGTTAGTGGGGTCTGTTTGGAGGTGGCGGAAATGTCGGCGGATGGTTTGGTTTATGCGAAGGTTGGTAGGGTGGAAGGTGAGCACCAGGGGCGTTCTGTCCTTGTTACGGTTGGAGGGGTGGGGTCTGAGGGCGGAGGTGCGGGATGTAGACGTGATGCGTTGGAGGGCATCTTTAACCACGTGGGAAGGGAAATTGCGGTCTCTAAAGAAGGAGGCCATCTGGTGTGTTCTGTGGTGGAACTGGTCCTCCTGGGAGCAGATCCGGCAGAGGCGGAGAAACTGGGAATACGGGATGGCATTTTTGCAAGAGGTAGGGTGGGAAGAGGTGTAATCCAGGTAGCTGTGGGAGTCGGTGGGTTTGTAAAAAAAATGTCACTGTCAAGTCGGTCGTCATTAATGGAGATGGAGAGGTCCAGGAAGGGGAGGGAGGTGTCAGAGATGGTCCAGGTAAATTTAAGGTCAGGGTGGAATGTGTTGAAGTTGATAAATTGCTCAACCTCCTTGCGGGAGCACAAGGTGGCGCCAATGCAGTCATCAATGTAGCGGAGGAAGAGGTGGGGAGTGGTGCTGGTGTAATTACGGAAGATCAACTGTTCTACGTAGCCAACAAAGAGACAGGCATAGCTGGGGCCCATACGTGTGCCCATGGCTACACCTTTGGTCTGGAGGAAGTGGGACGATTCAAAGGAGAAATTGTTAAGGGTGGGGACCAGGTCGGCCAAACGAATGAGAGTGTCGGTGGAAGGGTACATTTGGGGACGTCTGGAGAGGAAAAAACGGAGGGCTTGGAGGCCCTGGTCATGGCGGATGGAGGTGTAGAGGGATTGGATATCCATGGTGAAGATAAGGCGTTGGGGGCCAGGGAAATGGAAGTCTTGGAGGAGGTGGAGGGCGTGGGTGGTGTCTCGAACGTATGTGGGGAGTTCCTGGACTGGGGGGGATAGGATAGTGTCGAGGTAGGTAGAGATGAGTTCAGTGGGGCAGGAGCATTCTGAGACAATGGGTCGGCCAGGGTGGTCAGGCTTGTGGATCTTGGGAAGGAGGTAGAACCGGGCAGTGCGGGGTTCCTGGACTATGAGGTTGGAAGCTGTGGGTGGGAGATCTCCTGAGCTGATGAGGTTCTGTATGGTCTGGGAGATTATGGTTTGGTGATGGGGGGTGGGGACATGGTCGAGGGGGCAGTAGGAAGAGGTGTCCTCGAGTTGACGTTTGGCTTCAGCGATGTAGCGGTCAGTGCGCCAGACTACCACTGCGCCCCCTTTATCTGCTGGCTTGATGGTGAGGTTGGGATTGAAGCAGAGGGATTGGAGGGCTGCGCGTTGTTAGGGTGAGAGGTTGGAGTGGGGGAGGGAGGTAGACAAGTTGAGGCGGTTAATGTCCCGGCGGCAGTTGGAAATGAAGAGGTCGAGGGCAGGTAATAGGCCAGCGCGGGGTGTCCAGGTGGATGCAGTGTGTTGGAGGTGGGCGAAGGGGTCCTCTGAAGGTGGGCGGGTGTCCTGATTGTGAAAGTAAGCTCGGAGGCGGAGGCGACGGAAGAATTGTTCAACATCACGGCGTGTATTAAATTCTGGGATATCTGGTCGGCATGGATGAGTTGGATCAAAGGGTCCTGTTCCATGCTGTACGTCTCTATGACTCTAAAATTCCTCTTTGTGGGATGTGGACACCACTGTTGGTCAGCACTTGTTAGCCCTTGAAGGTGATGGTGTGCTGCCTTCTTGAATCATTACAGTCCACCTGCTGTGAGTTAACTTAGGGAAGAAATTCCTGGATTTTGACCCAGTGACAGTGAAGGAACGGTGATCTATTTCCAAATCAGGATGGTGAGTGGCTTGGAGAAGAACTTGAAGGTGATTGTATTAACCAGTGAAAAATTTTGCTGATGATCCAAGTTTCCATTATGATTTCTATTCAAGCTTGCACAAATAATCCAGAGTCTTGTATGAAAAAATGAAAGAACCTGGAGAAACAGAATGAAAGAAGAGAAGATCTTCGGAAGCAAACAAAATTTGTCATTGAATCTTTTGTATAGGTCCCATTGAATTGTTCCCCCTTTTATTACCCCACTCATAGTGCCATTTTTTTTCTTGTGTCTGTATGCATATATACAGGTTTGAAAGGAAATTAGTGTTTTAACTGGTGGAATAATATATTGATGGTCCTTCATATGTGTCTCTGGAATGTATTTATTTGTAATAAATAGCAGCTCTTATTAAGTGGGGGTTACAATTCTTTTGACCATTTTCCATCAGACAGGTAAATTGAATACTTTGATTAGTTCATTTAATTTTTATGCCAACCCCAGGAGCAGGGGGGTAGGAGGTCACTTGAGCTTTATAGGTGGTGGTCGGGCTTGAATGTTGTTGTAACCCACGATCTTCAACTACTGCACTCAATCTGATGTACGTATACCCATAGTGCACGTAGGGAATCCTAGAATTTAACCCAAAAGTGAGACATTTTCATGTCAGGAAGATAAATGGTTGAAAGAGAAGGCTATAAGTCATAGTGGTCCCGCTGCTTGTAAGCAGTGAAGGTCATGTATTTGGAAGGGAGTGCCAAAATAACTTGTAGTGAAGTGAAAAGTTTAAAGCCTAAATGAACAAATGTACTTAATGAAAGATTGTAGATGGTTAACATTTGTGTGTCTGAATTTGTAATCATGCAGTAGTATTACATTAGTAAGTAGATGATAAATATATCAACATTTTATTCCAATTATCTTTCTCAACTTGAAATCTTATGTAACATTCATAATTATAAACAATATAGAGGATATGAATTCAGATAATAATGTCACAATTCATATGCAGTACAATGTATGCTTTCAATCCCAAAACATTTTTCATTGTTTGCTGGGTTTAAGATCTAAATGCATGCAGATATAATTACTAATTTTGAGGAAGAATGTGAATTGTGTACAGTTTTGCAGTAACTTGAAGTGGGCTATGAAATGAATTAGGAGAAGGTGAGGACTGCAGATGCTGGAGATCAGAGCTGAAAATGTGTTGCTGGAAATGCGCAGCAGGTCAGACAGCATCCAAGGAGCAGGAGAATCGACGTTTTGGGCATGAGCCCTTCTTCAGGAAATGAAGAAATGAATTAGGTTGAAATCATGTAATCAAGTTCTTCACCATTGTGATAGTTTGGTGGTATTCGTGTCATGGCTTCGTTTGTAATCGTAGCTGTGGTTCACCAGTATAGAACTATTTTTCTTAGATTATCTCAGGAGCATTAAGACTTGAAAACAGGGAGCAGGCTGTGCAGCCCTTTGAGCTTGCTGTACCATTCAATATGATGGTGGCCAATCTAGTTGTGGTTTTAACTCTGCTTTTCTGTATGCCCCCTTAACTTTTTGATTTCCTTGTTTATTAAAGATCTGTCTAACTCGCCCTTCAATAAATTCATTTGGTCCAGTCTCTGTTCTGGGAAAAGCATTCCAATAATGACAATCCTCTCGGAAGGAAAAAAGCTTTGTGAAAGGGAGACCTCTTATGTTGAAACTATTTCTAGCATTTCCACCAAGAAGCATTCTCCCAATTTACATCTTGTCCTCTCAAGATCATCAAATAAAAGCAAAATAACTGCAGATCCTGGAAAAGTGAACTAAATACAAAACATTTTTAGAGAAACCCAGCAGGTCAGGCAGCATCTGCTATGGCATTGAGTCATGTCATGTTGCATTTCTGTAGTATTTTCTGTTTTTAGACTTTTGAGATCTTGTTAGTTTTAAGGATTTTAACTTTTCATTATTATAAAATCCAATGAATGTAGGCTTAGTCTGTTCAATTTTGTTTTCAAACTATACTGCTTTGTATGAAATAGAGGGTGTTAAAGATTTGTAGGTAAATATAATTCACTCATGAAAATTAGACATGAGCCTAATGAGTTTTGCATTATAAGCAGCTAAATTTCTACATGTTATATGTCTTAAGAAATACAGCAGCTTATTTCCTGTGTCACAATTATATGCCCTAATTCGTCAATATTTCATAATGGTGTAAAACCTGTCTCAGCATTTCAACATTTTCAGAGAAAAAAGAAACACTTGCATTTGAATAATACCTTTCACAATATTAGGGCTTCCCAAACAATATTACTGCTAATATGAAGAATAGTCATCGTTGTGTATAGGCAATGCAATAATCACTTTTGATGCAGCAATGTTCCACAAATAGCTGAGAATTCATGGTGATATGATCTGTTTTATTAATGTTTGAAGAATAAATTTTGCCATAGGTACTGCGAAAAGTTCCCTTGCTCCTTTTGTATCTTTTATATCCACCTGAAAAGGCATTGAAAATTTAGTGGCTGACTCAAAAGACAGCACCACTGACAGGCCAACTTATATTAGGTGTTACAATAGTTGTCAGCTTAGATCTTGCTATAGAATATGGTGTACTTGAACCCACAGCCTCTTGACTCAAGACAGCATGTTAACAGTAAACCAAATATCTAGCATTAACAGCATATCAGCTGTTTTTAATAATAGGAAAATGTATCTCTGTGACATGTCATGTTACACGTAAAATCCCAACAATGATGACATTTTGCACAAGTCAGCAGGATTTCATGCTGTTTAATTTCGCACCTTCTCTGGCCCTCAATTTAAGTGAATCAATTAAATTGGCCTGTTCAGTCATTATTTGCTTGCAATGTGTGGAAGCAAATATCTCTGTCTCTCCTCCTGCAACACCTCCCCCCTCAAAAAACACCATTCCTTAATCTGCTTCCTTAATTATTCCTGGAAAAAAAGCAATTTTTGTCAAACTTCTGTCTTGCACTCATAGAAATCCTGCAATGTAGAAGCAGGCCATTCGGCCCATTTCGGTCCATACCAACCCTGCTAAGAGCATCTCACTCAGATCCCTGTAACTCTGCATTTTTTTTCAACTCGTCTGCAATCCTTGGATACTATTGGCAATTTAGCATGACCAATTCACCTAACCTGCACATGTTTGAACTGTGGTAGGCAACCAGAGAAAACCCACGCAGACAAGGAGAATGTGCAAACTCTACAAGGGCAGTCATCCGAGGGTGAAATCTAACCTGGGTCCCTGGCGCTGTGAGGCAGCAATGCTTACCACTGAGACACTCTGCCATCCCATCAGTACAATTTTCAAGAAATAATGTTAAGGAAAAATAGCATTTATGCTGTATAGGGGAGAATGCTATTCCGTTGGCAAATGAACTCTGGTAGCATCATTGCCATGGAGAATGTACCAGTTAATGATGACTGACTGCTAAGTCAAGGCATTGCCCTGAGAAATGAATCAGGGAATGGCTGTTATTAATTTTTGTTGAATTGCAACAGATACAAAATAGGTGTTCATTTTCTTTCTGTCTGAAAACTCCATCTGCCACTCCTCAGCCCATTGGTCCATCTGATCAAGGTCCTGTTGTACTCTGAGGTAACCTCCTTCGCTGTCCACCACACCTCCAATTTTAGTGTCATCTGCAAACTTACTAACTATACTTCCAATGTTCACATCCAAATCGCTTCTATAAATGATGAAAAACAGTAGACCAGCACCGCTCCTCATGGTACACCACTGGTCACAGGCCTCCAGTCTGCAAAGCAACCCACACTACCACTCTCTGCTACCTTCAAGCCAGTATCCTGGCAAGTCATAAAGAGCTGTCGAGTGTGGTTTAATTTAAATACTGCTGGTGGGATCACATAAGGACAGATTTGGCAATTTAAAGAGCAATTACAAGGTAGTGATACAGGTTAATGATAACCAGAGTGTGTGCAATTGAAGTAGGGAAAAGTTATTAAAATGGCAGGATTTGAGATTCTTGAAATCAGTATTCATAAAAAGATAAATGGATTGACAGCCATTATAGAGAGACAACTGCACATTGACAAGTCTTGGGACTTTAATATTCTCAGGGAAAGTGAGGACAACAGATTCTGGAGATCAGCGTCAGAGTGAGGCACTGGAAAAGCACAACTGGTCAGGCAGCATCTGAGGAGCAGGATTCCTGATGATGGACTAATGCCCGAAATGTCGACACTCCAGCTCTTCAGATGCCTCCAGACCTGTACTTTTACAGCGCCACACTTTTCAACCTTAATATTCTGGGCATTTTAAATTTTTGAAGGTCAGGAAGAAAGGCAACGGAGTTCGAATAGAACTGTTGATAAAGGCTAGAATTAGTATTGTAGAAACAATCTTTGCTTGGAGAAAAAAAAGTGTGGAATCAGTTCACGTGGAGATAAGGACTGAAATCACTGGTGGGGATGGTTTGTATACCCCCAATAGTAACACTAAAGGACAGACAATAAATCAAGAAAAAATGGGGGATTGTAGAAAAGGTATGGCGTTAATTATGATTTTAATTTTCTTATAAATTGGACAAATCAAATTAGGAAGCATAGCCTGGAGGATGAGTTTATAAAGTATATTCACGATAGTTTGTTAGCAAAATGCTTCCTGCAATCAACCAGGAACAGATTATTTTAATATAGATAACATATATATATAAAACCCTCCAGTGAGGAAACAGGCCCTTCCGCCCGACAAGTCCACAGCAACCCTCTGAAGAATAATCCACCCAGACCCATTCTCCTACCCTATATTTACTCCTGACTAATGTACCTAATCTAGACACTATGGGCAATTTAACATGGCCAGTCCTCCTAACCTGCACATCTTTGGACTGTGGGAGGAAACCAGAGCAAACCCATGCAAACTCCACACAGACAGTCGTCAGAGGGTGGAATTGAACCCACTGAGCTACCATGCCACCCCATTATTTACAGTAAGTAATGGTTGGTAGAAGGAAACATTTTACGTCCAATTTGAGGGTGAGAAAACCGGATCTGAAGCTAGTACATTAACACTAAAGGAAATGTCAAAGGTAAGACGAATTAGCCAAAGTGAATTGGTAACATCGATTCAAAGTTAAGGTAACAGTTTAGCAGTAATAGACATTTAAGGAGATACTTAACTCTTTTTTTTAAACATACATTGCATTTATAAAAGACTACCTGGATGAATTTTTAATAAGTTTACAGCATCAAATTGAAAGAAAAGCTGTACTGTGCTGTTAATATTAGTAATCTAAAGGATTGGGAAAATTTTAGAAGCCAGAAAATGAAGACTAAAAAAGAAGGGTAGAAGGTTGGAATATGCAAGTTATGATCCCAGCTGCTGGTACTACAGCACAAGTCAGTTGCTAGACTGAAACCTGGCTTGACTTTGCATAAATTTTAATTTAATTTAGTTTATGCAATTAATTAACATGGTGCTTAGTCATTGAAATATGTTTACTTAAGCCTTGATGAACAGAACATGAGTTTGTTACATAATAGAAGGAAATAAAGCTAAATTGTATGGTTTTTTAAAAAAATCTCATCACAAGCATCAAAATAAAGTTTCAACCTGTTTTCAAAAAGTCATCTGTTAGAGATTCAACCACAGAGAAATATTACCTTTGCCCCAGCTGTTAAAATCTAACATTTTCTAGTTTCTTTCCCTTGGACCTTTTTTTTTAATCAGTGCCTTCTAGAATCTACTGATATGAACTGCTGTCAATTTTGATGGATTAAATTTCCTCTGTTCTAGCAATTTGAGGGTTTATTGCCACAATCTCCTGGCTCAGAAGCTCCACAGACTGAAAATCACTCCATTAGGTGACTCGTTCCTCTGAACTTAGTCATTTCTCCTGGTAGGTTAGGAGAAGTTGTTCTACCTTATCAGAGCTCTGGATTCTTTTGAACAAAATCTTTGCTCTATTCTGATGTCAGAACTAAACTAGATCTCTAAATGTATTTATTCTTCCTGTCATAAATTCAACAGTATAAAGATTTCATCCATTAGCATCCTAAGCACTCTACTGTAATAATGTGCTGCCTTGGAGCTATTTTATTTAGGTTACTATTCCAAATTGTTGATGTGATCTTTTCAAAAACAAAATCTTCGCAGAACTGATCCAAATCCATCTGCCTCCATTTTGAAATCCAGAAATATTTATACATGGAAGGAATGTTGAGTCATGGTTGTAATGTCACTGGACTAGTACTTTTAGAACCTCAAGATAATGTTCTGGGGTGGGGGGGGCATCGGGTTTATATCACATTTCGAAAGATGGTGAAATTTGTGTTCGATGAAATCTGAAATGAGAATAGAGAGCCTTCTGATAACCATGCTAAACACTGTTGATTCTTGTAAAAAATCTAGTTGGTTCACTAATGTCCTGTAGGGACAGAAATTTGCCATTTTTACATGGTCTGGCCCCAGGCTCTTAGCATGTGATCCCATACTCTTAACAATCCATTTGACTCTTAACCATACACTGAAATGACAGAAGTAGGCCACTCAATTCAGGAAATTTAGAGATAGACAATAAAGGCTGGCCCAGCTAGCAATGCTCATATCCCTGAATTAATTTTTTTTAAAAGATACACATTATTTACTACAAATGAGCAAGTAATACACTGCCTGGAAGTGTGGTGGAGATAGGTTGGTTGGGAGACTGAGGCTTTGATTACTCGCAGGGTTATAAGAAAAGGACAGATAGATGGTGACTCATAATGGTAAGAATGATGTGTGGATCTTAAGGAAACATAAACATTCTGAGAAGGTTTGACAGAGTAGATGCTGAAGGGATATTTCCCGTCACAGGGCAATCTGGCTCCGTTTCAGAATAATTTAGGAAAGAGATGGGGTAATTTCTTATCTCAGGGTCTTTTAATTTTTGACATTGTCTTACTCTTGGCTGCAGAGGCTGGGTTAGACAGATTTTTGAAATAATGAGCAATTCAGACATTTAGAGGAATAGATAAAGCGGCAGAATGGCCTGCTTTTGTAGTGCTGAGTGAAGGCTGACTGAGGGCTCTTATCACCAACAAGAACTTCAGTTGAAAAACACACCTTTATTTCCAGTCAAGTTGCATGTAATCCTTTATAGGCGAATTAAAATTTCCCATGGCATCACCTGCTCCAACTTGTTTGCAACCATCTGACCAACAGAAATACATGACTTGGTTAGTATTTACTACTTTCATGGGAGATATCACTGGATGTATCATTGGTATCACTGGTTGTGAGCATTGTTTTCCCGTCCTTAATTACTCTTTAGAAGGTGGTGGTGCACTGTCGTCTTGAAGTACTGCAGTTCATGGGAGCTAGGTACACCCACAGTGCTAAGTTCCAGGATTTTGGCCCCATGGATAGCACAAGTAAACAATGTGTATGACTTAAATTATTTTCAGTAGTTTAATTTATGTAGTCAATTATATAGCTATTTCCCACATACTTTGTGAATAAAGTCTTCAACCGTTTGTAACAAGGTCTTTTTTGGAGTAGTTCTGGTTGCCCAGTTTTAGGAAGGATATTATTAAGCTGGAAAGAGTTCAGAGGAGATTTACCAGGATGTTTCGGAGTATGGAAGGGTCCAGTTATAAAGAAAGGTTGGAACTTTTTTCACTGGAGAATAGGCGATTGAGAGGTGACCTTATATAAATTTATAAGATGTACAGACGGGGTTAATGGTACGTGTCTTTGCCGTAGGATGGGGGATTTCTAGATTATGGGGCACATTTTTAAGGTGAAAGGAGAGAGATTTAATAAAGACAATGGGGACAGTTTATTTACACTGTGTGGTTCACGTGTGGAATGAAGTTCTGAAGGAAGTGGTGGATGTGGAATATTACAATATTTAAAAGACATTTGGATAAGTACATGGTTAGGAAAGGTTTGGAGGGATGTGGACTAGGAGCAGGCAGGTGGGACTAGTTTAATTTGGGACTATGTTCAGCATGGACTGGTTGGACTGAAGGGTTTGTTTCCATTCCATACAATTCTGACTCTATAACTACACTGCAAAAAGTCAATATTATAATTGGAGTATATTGTATATTTTTCTGGAGTGGTTGAATCTCACAAGCTATTTGTTTGAGAGAAATTACATGAATATTACTTGCCATATAGCTTATAGATACAACAAATTCTGCAGTTCTCTGAAATGCCATATTTCCTGTGTTTTGGGAAAAACAAATCCGTAGATGGGCACAAATATAGACCATTTATGATCATAGATCCTTAAGAAACATCTATTCCTTCAAAGCTCATTTTATCCTGATTTTGGGTGTATTTCTTTAAAGTTCCTCTTTACTTTTTCTACTTTTATACATTAGTTAGTCACTGTGCTATAATCATTCTTTTTGTTGCCTTTATACAACTTTAGGGCTAAATGATCTTGTACCACAGGGATTACAATTATAAACAATTGTTTGGGTGATATCTGGCATCATAAGGATATTGCAGACTTGCACTTATTAACAGGCAGTACTTTAGGACAGTTTTTTGGCAACACTAAAGGAAGAGACTTTAGACTACAGAATCCAGAAACAATAAATCCTCTGAAGTATGTCATCAACCTAGAGGTTCGTGATATTTCACGGCCACACAGATATAGACCACACTAGTATAATCTATAGTTGATGTTTCATCCTGATCACAGCAATCAAATTGTGCAAAATTTGAAATAATAATTGATGAGTAGAAAAAGTGAGCTATTTTGAGATTGTGAAGCTAGAGCACATCTTACTTTTCTGGATACAAGGAATTTGTTTCTTTTAAGCAGTGTTTAAAACATGTCTGCTTTATGATAGATCAAGGAAGGACACGATTTCGAATGTAACTGAAGGATTGGTGCTTCAAAATAAACTGGATAACTTTGTCCTTGTTTGCACATTTAAATAAAGTGAACATAGACTACAGTTGCAGCCAGGGATATACTCCCAGGGCTTCACTGAAGAACTAATGCAACTATAACTAGCTGAATGGCCTCCTGTGTTGCATGATTTGATGAACCAATTTGCTTATTTCACCAATCTTGTTTGTCTCTTGAAGAGGAAACAATAGCCCAATATTAACTATTGAACTGTATGAGTTTGTTAACTTCTTTATGATTCGTTTTCTGGCCCACATATAAGAGGGAACATTGATGACCGGTAGCTATAGCCAAGTGATCCTTAAACTGTTCTTAATGATTCCTAGTGAAGAGAGTCCCACTGAATAGTGGTCAACAGTGCTGGGTGAAATTTGGACTGAGGGAGGTCAAAGGCATTCTTGAAGGGACTGGGAGAATTGCCATTCCTCCTGGGCCATGTACAGTTACTTAGAGGGGTAGAAATCCCCTCATTCATTTCACTGTAGACTTTCCTAAAGAAACCCTTATACACCAGAAGTTTAAATCCGACCTTCAATTCCAGTATGGAGCCTGATTTTAAATATATTAATTAAGTATCCTGACTCTACAAGGAGGGGCACACAGCTGCTGCCGTAAGATACAAGGAGTAGGCCGTTAGTGGCAGGTGAATATCACATCCCTATTTCACTTTGGATCATTTCTCACTGGTTATGGGCGTTAATATTCAAGTGGGAGATGGCACAGGGCAGGGTGACACTAGGCACATGGACACACAAGATGGCTGCTGAACCATAAGTTGGCCACTTGACACACAAGATGGCCACTAGACCACAATTTGGAGAGCGACAGCAGAGCAAACACAAACTGCCTGGGGCCACCAGAATGCCAACATAATGCACTCACAACCTAGTTGATTAGTTTAAGGTGGGTGGGAGAGAGAATACACATGAATAGCACATACTGCCCACCAGAGTGTCTGGGTCCAGCCAACACCTTTGATAGAAAGTTTGCTAGCAGTTTGAAATGGACTCAAAACAATGTGCTAATAGCCAGGGCTGCAGTAATTGTCCTTCTCAGAAAGAGAGATTAGCGCCCAATAACAGCAATAGAATTCCACGCAGACATTGAAACTGACAACGATCATGCTGAAATTAACAAAGGCTGCACTGGAACTGACAATGACTGCTTAGAAACTATCAACGATTCTGCAATGTTTACAACAAACAAACTATGTTACAGAGACAATAACCTTATCACTGACCTATTATATCAGAAAATGTATAAAAGTATCTTGACATGTGCCATTGGTTGAGAGAAGACTCCTAGCTGACCACTGTCCTGTTGATGTCTTTCTCTCGGCAGGGGAGATACCACGATCACCAAGGTGGTTCTCCCAGGACGAGGTTAGGATCAAGTATCTGTTCTTATCAGAACAGGTTGCGAGTCATCAGAGCTAGTGAGGAGATCATCGCTGGATCATAATTGGACGTTGGAGGATCATTTGGTTGTGCTGACCTGCTCTTGGTGGATCTTCATGCTGGCTTCGGCCTAACGCCAATTCAGGGACCAGCCAACCTCAGAGCTATGGCCTCAACAGCTGCCCGCAGCCCTGGGCAGGGGGTTCGAAACACAGGGTGACTGTGAAGAAGATTGAGGATCGTACACCACTCGACCGCACTTTGTTTATTAAGAAGGTACTGTTGGGATGCTGTGGGTTCGCTGCAGCGGACGTGTACTGCCTGCAGGATTTCCCTGGGGCAGGCTACTTTGATGTGACCTTCAGAAGTGTGAAGCAGTGCGAACAGCTCCTGAAGGTCTTCAAGGAGAAGGAAGGGGAGCCGCTGTTTTCCATCTTGTCGGCGACCCCATTGTGTGTGCTTCCTGCACAGAGGAATCGTGTTGTTACAATCCATATGTACAACTCCTACATTCCAGCGGCTGATGTCCTGACCTTCCTGGGAAGGTACGTCCAAGTTGAGGGAGAAGCCACTAATGTGATCGACCCCTTTGGGATCTGGACCAGTAAGCGGCAAGTCAGGGTAACTCTGAGGGCCGATGACAATGGGAACATCCTCCACCCACCCTCGAGCTTCGCAATTGGAGGGAGCAGAGGCTACCTGACATATGCAGGGCAGCCGAAAGTGTGCCGAACCTGCGGGAAGTCGGGACACGTGGCGGCGGATTGCAAAGTGACCATCTGCAGGAACTGCAAACAGGAGGGTCACTTGACTAAGGACTGCCAGGAAGAAAAGAGCTGCAACCTGTGCGGAGAGGCGGGCCACATGTATAAGACCTGCCCAAGACGTGGGGGCCCCACTTACGCACAGATGGCTGGAGGTGGCAGTATGAGCTGTGGACCCCCAAAGACCAGTAAGGTCCACCCGGAGAGCAAGGAAACGGAGTCTGGTGGCACCCAGAAAGAAGAACAGGCTGGAGTGGAGGAGGCGGCAGCCAGCGGGGAGACACAGCAGCTGATCCTAGCTCTAGCCGGGCAGATGGAAGAAATGGAGGAGGAGGTAATCAAGCAGGCGGAGGAGTGGATACCTGTTAAAAACAGGAAGAGGAAATCTTGCCAGGCCCCCAAAGCCTCCCAGCAAAGGGGGAAAAGACAGCTGCACGAGGGAGGAATGGCCAGCTCTTCGGAGGGGGAAGATGGACGCACAGAAGGCCATCACCACCAGAAGAAGAGACAGAGCGCCGTCGGTAAAGAGGAGGGCATTTCCTCCCAACCAGGAAACAACGGACCCCCTGAAGTCCACCCTCCACCCAGTGAGAACCAGGGGGTACCCACTGCCCCACAACTGCAGGAAACCGAGAGCTGTGATCCTCTGACAGTCCCATTGTCAGACACAGAACTGGACAGTGAGGACCCTTGCCCTGGCTCAATGACACCAGAGCGGGTAAATGACCCCAGTGAGGAGCTGGATAGCTACCTCAGCCCAGCGAAGGTCCAGCAGTTCGTGCTTACCTTGGGGATGTAGACAGCTACCCCAGAGACAGGACAGTCATATGGACGATGGTAACCCCATAAACTGGGGGTTAAAGAAGTTTCATTTGCAGGGCACCCACTCAGTAGGTGGGTTCCGCTGAAGCCACAGCCAAATACCAAGAGACTGGATAGTTAATAAAGGTAACTGTTAATAGGATAACTGTGAATTCGATTAATTCAATTTGTTCTTTGTAATGTTAAGACATGCAATGTACATAACTATGAACGACATGGAAAATTGTATAAATACCAAAGATTTATTTACATGAATAAAGTATATTTTGAAATTAAAAAACAGTCTTTCTCTCCCTGGAGCTCCGATATCACCTTGTACAATAAACTCTGTCATTGAACCCTGACTCTGACTCCGATGCTGGTGATTTTCCAACGATATCAAACCTGCTTTATCTTTACAAGGAACAATTAGCCTGATAAACACAGGCCAATATCATTACTGCAAATTTGTTTAAAAAAATCTAATAATAACTCATTGGAATATTTTTCCTTGGGTCCTAATTGGTCACCACCATGACTTCAGTGTAAGTGGGGAAATATAGAAACTTGGATCACTGTTGTTGGTACTTGTAGTAATATTGCTGAATGAGTCAGCTATGGAGTCTTTCGCAGAAGTTTACATGGCTCAACACTGCTCTTAGTCTTACTCAGGTCGATGATCATAGAAGAAAAAGAAGACCCTGATATGTTGAATGTACCTAGAATGAGATACTATTAATAGGTTCAGGAACAATTTTCATGTCCACATGCTGATAATATGCATTAGAGAAAAGAAAATGTGTAGTATCTACAAGATGCAATGCAGAAATTTACAAAGGTTTCTTGAGCAGCATCTTCCAAATCCATACCTGTACTATCTAAAAAGACAGGGGCAGCAGATAACATGATGATAACAGCACCTGCAAATGCTGTCCAAGCCACTCACTAACCTGACTTGGATATATATCACTAGTCCTTCAGAGTCTCTGGGCAAAATTCTAGAACAGTTTCCTTAACAGCATTGTGGGTGTACCTACACCAAATTGTCTGCAGCAGTTCAATTAGGCAGCTCACTAGCACCTTCTCAAGGCAACTAGGGATGAGCAATAAAAGTTGGGCGAGCCAGTGATATCCACATCCTGTGAGTGTATTAAAAAATCAGGAGTGGCACGGTGCCTCAGTGATTAACATTGCTTGCAGTGCTAAGGACCAGGTACAGTTCCAGCCTTGGATGACCGTTTGTGTCGAGTTTGCACATTGTCCCCTTGTCTGTGTGGGTTTCTGCCATGTGCTACGGTTTCTCCCCACAGTACAATGATATGCAGGTTAGGTGGATTGGCCATGCTAATTTGTCTGTAGTGTTCAGGGGTGTGCAAGTTAGATGGACTAGCTATGGTAATTGTGGGGTTATGGGGATAGGGCAGGGCACTGGGGCTGAGAACAGGTCTGGACAGGATGCTATTTGTAGGGTCGGTGTGGACCCGATGGGCCAAATGTCGTCTTTCCATCCTGTAGGGCTTTTGTGATTCTAAACTTTTAATGCTTTTATGAAAAATGACAAAATGGACATAGTTATAGAGTCATAGAGATGTACAGCATGGAAACAGACCTTTCGGTCCAACACATACATGTCGACCAGATATCCCAACCCAATCTAGTCCCACCTGCCAGCACCCGGCTCATATCCCTCCAAACCCTTCCTATTCATATACCCATCCAAATGCCTCTTAAGTGTTACAATTGTACCAGCCTCCTCCACTTCCTCTGGCAGCTTATTCCATGCACGCACCACCCTCTGTATGAAAATGTTGCCCCTTATGTCCCTTTTATATTTTTCCCCTCTTAATCTAAACCTATGCCCTCTAGTTCTGGACTCCCCCACCCGAGGAAAAAAACTTTGTCTATTTATCTTATCCATGCCCCTCATAATTTTGTAAACCTCTAAGGTCACTCCTCAGCCTCCTACGCTCCAGGGAAAATAGCCCCAGCCTCTCCCTATAGCTCAAATCCTCCAACCCTGGCAACATCCTTGTCAATCTTTTCTGAACCCTTTCATGTTTCACAACATCTTTCCGATAGGAAGGAGACCAGAATTGCAGACAATATTCCAACAGTGACCTAACCAATGTCCTGTACAGTCGCAATTGACCTCCCAACTCCTGTACTCTGTACTCTGACCAATAAAGTAAAGCATACCAAACGCCTTCTTCATTATCCTATCTACCTGCGACTCTACTTTCAAGGAGCTATGAACCTGCACTCCAACATATTTGGGTAGATTTACTGGTTAACAGTAAAATTAAGTAAACTTGAACCTCCAGTAATTTTCATGATTTGTCTAAGTTCATCTATATTTGCTGCCATATGTTCCAAATGTTCTATTCATCTAAGTTAGTCAATATTAAATTTGTAGTATATGACAGCAAATATAGAACAAATTGTTGGAAAGTTTTTTGTCAGTATATTTCATATTGCAGTTTTGGTGTGCTTTAATTCTTTTTGGTAGCATTTAGAAGGGCAAAACTCTTGGTCACCGCAAGAGTTTTCATAGGTCTCAGCTATGTTAAAAGCTTGTTCAATTTCGAGCAGTACTAAGTTTTGATGAAAACAGTTTTCCTTTTGTTTTAGACAAATATTTATCTATTATATTCCAGAAAGTATTATGTTCACTTATTTTATAACTATAGGAAATGTTAACCTAATCTGAACCATTTATGAAGCCTTTTTTAATGTTAGATTTCATACTTTAGATATGCTGTTTTAACCTCCCTTTAGAAAAATTAAATATATTTCCATTTACTAGTTTCCATTCCAACAATTTGAAATATTCTGGAAATCAGCTTCAATTTCAATTGAAATTAAAAACTGTTAATTACTGTCAGTTTGCTTTAAAGAATTGCAGCTTTTGAGAAGGCAAGCTGAACAACAATTAGATCTGCAATATTTTAAATGCTGTGAATGATTTGGACTATGAAGAACTTATAGATCTTGACATTTAATCATTAGCCTGTTCATCAATGAAAATTCTCAAGACTCAAATACTTTTTTTTTGTAGATCTCAAACAAGAGGCCCAACAATAGTACCCCTCCAACTACACAGTTAACAAAGATAAAGTTTCCTGGACCTACAGCAGTAGTGAAGAAAGAAAAGCGTCAGAGTTCTTCCAGGTTCAATATCAGTAACAACAGGGAGCTGCAAAAATTACCACCTTTGAAAGGTATTTCTTCTGTTCAGTCTTCTATGTTTAATTCTGAAGACATCAACTTCTTACATTTCCTGTAATGTACATGAAAAATCAGAAATTATTTCTGTTACCTGCGAGAATTGCCTTGTTGCTGGTTTCCTGTATGCTGCTTCATTTATTTGTAACCTCCTTTTCTCTCTTTATTCCACCATGGCTCATGATGATAGAAATCTCACCTGATTCAAAAGGCAGCCAATTCAAGCTCCACGCCCAAAGACTCAAACTTAAACATAATCCAAACTGTATGGCCCTTGAGAAAATGCTGCATTATTGATCAGATGAGACATAGGTATAGAGTTCTATCTACCCCTATGGGTAGGTAAAAAATGTCACAACCCTCTTCAAAGAGGAGCAGGGGAGTTCTGGTGTTCTGACTGCCACTTAACCCTCAGCCATGACCACATCGAGCATGTTGATAAACTGGATAATGAGCTGTGAATTAAAGTAACTTATTTATTGCCCTCTCTTAATGTTAGAGCATTTCAATTTTTTAAGAAGTCGTAGTCCAGCTTTATGCTTGAAACAAGATAAGAATACTTTATTCCATGAAGGTTATTGTTGAAAGTTATTTAAGTAAAAAGTGATGCTATTTGTTGAAGTACAGATACAAAGGTTGAAGTAGTTTGAGATAAAAATATGACTTGCATGAAGCTTTCATTCTCTCAAGTAAAGAGGTTGAAAACTTGAAGTCAGATTTGGCAATTGAAATGTCTTTTCTAGTAGAATAGTCAGTTTTTGCCTGTATGGGTAGGTTGAGAGCGAGAACATTTGTTGTTTTTCGCTAATTCTGCTGTTAGAGCTCTTGCAGGTTACCTGGACTTTTCAGCAGAATAGCAGTTGATTTCAGTCATCCATCCTGTCTACGTTCTCTTTGACTGAGAATCTTCTGGTGTCACTGAGTTCTTCCTGGGGGTTATCTGCGCAAAATAGTTGCTCCAAAAAGATTAAATCTTTAAAATGACTGTTATCTCAATTGGTGAATCATATTTTCATATTGGGTATATGGGTTGCCTCGGCCTGGGGAACAGTCTTTATCTATTGTCCTTTTGATGAGGTAATTAACTTTTAACTGTCTCCACCATTAGCCTGTGCAGGTCTCATTGTCAGGGTGAATCTAGTAAGAACTATTCACATCTCCTTTGTCAAGGAGTTTGTTTATCCTTGGAAATATTCAGTGAATTTCAAAAGATCTTGAGATCGCTTCCTGAATTATAATGTAGTCTAGTTTCAATATCAGCTGAAATCCAAAGGTAGTCAAAAGATGGACACATTTTCTAGGATTTATCTATTCACTTCAAAGACAATTTGGCTTTTTTGTTTGAACAATACTTTCGGTATTACAGTGTTGACGAAAGCAAATAACTTTTTACTTTTTCTTTGTTGAACTTTGTTTGCACTCCAAGCCCAACTCTCCCAGAACTCCAGGATTGACTTCCTCCAGTCATGTACAGTGTCAATGACAAAAACATGCACCCTCTGTATGAAAAAGCTGCCCCTTAGGTCCCTTTTAAATTTTTCCCCTATTACCTTAAACCTATGCTCTCTAGTTTCCAACTCCGCTACCCCAGGGGAAAGACCTTGTCTATTTACCCTAGCCATGATTCCTCGTCATTTTATAAACCTCTATGGTCACCCCTCAGCCTCTGACGCTCCAGGGAAAATAGCCCCAGCCAATTCAGCCTCTCCCTATAGCCTAAGCCCTCCAGCCCTGGCAACATCTTTGTAAATCTTTTCAAAACCCTTTCAAATTTAACAACATCCTTTCTATAGCAAGGAGACCAGAACTAAAAATATGACTTGCACGAAGCTTTCATTCTCTCAAGTAAAGAGGTTGAAAACTTGAAGTCAGATTTGGTAGTTGAAATGTCTTTTCTAGTAGAATAGTCAGTTTTTGTCAGATTCAAAGATCATCCTCAATTTTAATGTTTTCATCAATTGGTGACCCTACCACTCAACTGTCTAGATTTGACATTCCCAGAATTCCTTCTGTAAATGTGTCTCCTTGTTCTTTGGCACTTTTTAAAAACTTACTTAACAGACTAAGCTTTTGGTGTTATGTACTAATATTGCCCTATATCACTCCGCATCTAATCCTTAATCCTGTGAAGAACCTTGGATAATTTTATTATGTTAACTGTGCTGTAAAAATAAGTTGTACCTGTTTTTGTTTAGCCCATATGAACACATTTGTCAGATTTTACCTTTATGCATCTGATGTCTCCAGATTATGGATTAAAGTTCAATATGAATACCACTAACTTTGAATACCACTAACTTTCTGACTGGTTTTAGAACATAGAACATTGAACTGTGCAGCACAAGAATGGGCCCTTCAGCCCATGATGTTGTGCTGAACATGACGCCAAATTAAACTAATCCTTTCTGCCTTTAGTCCATATTCCTCCATATTCTTGCATAATAATGTGCTTATCTAAAAGTACCTTAAATTCCCCTATTCGTAAAGACCGTTCCAACCACGACTACCTCATCAGGTCCCTGACAACCCCCTAACAGCCCACCCTTCACTCCTGGCACCTTGCCCTGTACCGCAGAAATTGCAAAACCTGCACCCACACCTCCCCCCTCACCTCTATCCAAGGCCCCAAAGGAGTCTTCCACATCCATCAAAGTTTCACCTGCACTTCCACACATGTCATTTACTGTATCCGTCGCACCCGATGCGGTCTCCTCTACACTGGGGAGACAGGACACCAACTCGCAGAGCATTTCAGAGAACATCTCCAGGACACTCGCACCAATCGACCCCACTGACCCCACTGCCCTGTGGCCGAACATATCAACCCCCCCCCCCCCCCACCCCCACTCTGCCAAGGACATGCAGATCCTGGGCCGCCTCCCTCACCAACCAACGCCTGGAGGAAGAACGCCTCATCTTGCGCCTCGGAACACTTCAACCCCGGGCCATCAGTTAGACTTCACCAGTTTCCTCATTTCCCCTCCCCCACCTTAACCCAGTTCCAACCTTCCAGCTCCGCATTGTCCTCATGACCTGTCCTACCTGTCCATCTTCCTTCCAACCTATCTGCTCCACCCTCCCCTCTGACCTATCACCTTTACCCCCACCTCCATCCACCTGTTGCGTTTTCAGCTACCTTCCCCAGCCCCACCCACCCTCCCATTTATCTCTCCATCCCCGAGGCTCCCAGCCTCATTCCTAGAGAAAGGTTTTTGCCCGAAACATCGATTTCCTGCTCCTCGGATGCTGCCTGACCTGTGCTTTTCCAGCACCACACTCTTGACTCTAATCGCCAGCAACTGCAGTACTAAGTTCTGCCTATTCTATCTGCCTCCACCACCAACTCTGCAGTGTGTTCCAGACTCCTACCACACTGTGTTTTTTTAAAAAAAGCTTGCCTCTCTCATCTCCTTTGAACTTTCACACTCTCACCTTAAATGCATGCCCTAGTAATAGACATTTCAACTCTGGGGCAGAAGATTCTGACCATCAACCCTATCTTCACATCTCTTAATTTTGCTGTCTCTCTTCAGCCTCCACCACTCCAGAGTTTTTATTGCCTAGTTTTATAGCTCTAATCAACGCAGCATCCTGGTAAACCTCTTCTGCATTTTCTCCTTTTTACATTTCATCGTACCATATGGTTACTATTGTGGGGCTCACATCCTGGCTGCCTGAAGTTGGGTCAACCTTCTCCTTTGTCCTGGTTTCATAATTAATTACCAGACCCACCCCTGTTTTCATAGATTACTTTCTAGGGGGGATTCTGACAACATCAGGTTATAGTCCAAGGTTAGCTTTCAGAGTGCTGCTCCTTCATCAGGTAGTTGCGGAGAATCAGGTCATGATCGCAGAATTTATAGCCAAAGTAGTTCAGTGTCATGGAGATGTGATACATTAAACAATTTTAGATCAAATCATTTACCTTTTAGAATGGGATATGCTGGTTTCTGTTCTTTGATATGTAAATCCCAGAACTTCTGCTTTCCAAACAATATTTTTGAGAAGTTAAAAATCAGGTTAGTGTCCAACAGGTTTTTGTTTGGAAGCTCTAGTTTTCAGAGTGCTGCTCCTTCATCAGGTGGTTGTGGAGTATAAGATTGTAAGACACAGAAGTTATAGCAAAAGTTTACACACAGATGCAACTGAAATGATATATTGAAAAGACCTGGATTGTGTGTTAAGTCTCTCATCATTTAAAATGGCCACGTTTGTTTCAGTTCATTCTTGTGTAAATCCCAGAAACTTTTTTATAAGTTATATTCTCAAGTGAACTTTAACAATAGGTGCCATGTCGTCTCAGATCTTCCTTTTGAAGAATTAAAAATCACACAACACCAAGTTATAGTCCAACAGGTTTAAATTGGAAGCGCTGGCTTTCAGAGCGCTGCTCCTTCATCCGGGTGTCCACAACCACCTGATGAAGGAACAGGGCTCTGAAAGCTAGTGCTTCCAATTAAACCTGTTGGACTATGGCCTGGTTTTGTGTGATTTTTATCTTTCTACACCCCAGTCCAACACCGACACCTCCACATCCTTTAAAGGGGTGTGTGTGTGTGTGTGTGTGTGTATCTTTCTGTCTGTCTGTCTGTGTGGGATGGGGGCAGAGTGTTAAGATGTATAGTGTTAAGGAGAGGGTATGGGTGTGAGTGTGGCTGTGTATGTGTGAGCATATGACAGGGTCTGTGTGAGTGTATGGGTCTCTAGAAGTGTGTGTAGTGCAGTGGAGTCACTTGTAGTGTGACATGAATCCAAGGTGTGGTTTGGGGTTCATGTCACACTACAAGTGACTCCACACACTACATGCGCACACATATCTACAGACCCATACACTCATGCAGACCCCCTCTCATACGTTCACATATACACTTCCATACTCTCACCCACACATGCACCCTCTCACAGACATTATGCCCCTTTACACTCAGACTCACACACATACACGCACACACTCTCACACTCGTACCTGCCCCCCCGCGCGCGCACGCACGCGTATACACACACACACACACACACACACACACACACACACACACACACGCACACACGTTTGTGGGGTGAATTTGTACTGCAGAATTATTTTATTGTGCTCAAAAACTGCATGAACCCATGTAAGGTTCTTTACATCCCCTTTTTTAGAAATGGAGTCAGTTTGAACATTGGGGCACAGACAACCTCACGCAGGGCAACTCACACCTTCAATGCATTATCTGAGACGACATGGCACTTATTGTTAAAGTTCACTTGGGAATGTAACTTTTTAAAAAAAAGTTCTGGGATTTACAGATGAAAGAACTGAAACCAACATTGACATTCTAAAAGATGAGAGACTTAACAATCTTGTACTCCACAGCCACCCGATGAAGGAGGTAGCATTCTGAAAGCTAGTGTTTCCAAATAAACCTATTGGGCTATAACCCGGTGTTGTGATTTCTAACTTGGTACACACAAGTCTAACATCGGCACCTCCAAATAAGTGTGAAGTCTGTCTGTGTCTCTCTCTCTCTTTCTCACACTCACTCTGTCGCTGCTATACATGCACACATATAGGTTTATGGGGTCATCTTGTTTTTCCAGATTTACATTTTATTTTGCTCAAAGACTGCATGAATCCATGTAAAACTGTGCAGAGGGCTTGTCAATCTGACTCGACATTGGGACACAGACAGACTTCACATCTATTGTTAGAAAAGTTGGGCTATCTTGAGAATCCAATTTAAAAGGAGTTCTGGGATTTACATATCCAACAACGGAAACCAGCATATCCTATTCTAAAAGAAGAAAGATTTGATCTGAAATTGTTTAATGTATCACATCTCCATAACACTGGACTACTTTGGCTACACATTCTGTGATCATGATCTGGTTCTCCACAACCACCTGATAAAGGAGTGGTGCTCCAAAAGCTAGTGCTTCCAAATAAATCTGTTGGACTATAACCTGGTGTTGTGATTTTTAACTTTGTCCACCCCAGTCCAACACCGGCACCTCCAAGTTCAGGGAAATTCAGCATGGTAATACCATTGAATGACAAAGGATGATGGTGAAACTTTCTCTTGTTCAAAATGATCAATGCCTGGAGCTCACATAGCTGGACATCAACTGCTTCAGTGTCTGAGGAACTGCAGATGGTGCTGAATGTTGGACAATGATGAATCAACATCCCTACTTTTGACTTTATGTTGGAGGGAAGATCATTGAAGCAGCTCAAAGTGATTGGAATTCCTGAGGAATTCCTGTGATGATTATCCTGTAACTTGGATGATTGATCTCCAATAATCCAAGCTTCCATTGTGTTAGTTATGTATTGATTGCAAGAAGATAAGTGCTTGGATCTAAATATTCAGGAATAGATGACTTTGAAAGAACAGGCAGGAAGGAGAGGGTAGGAGCAAATTACTGCAGTTGCTGGAACCTGTATTGGAAACAAAAATTGCAGGAGATCGCAGCGGGTCAGGCAGCATCCATGGAGAGAAAGCAAGTTAATGTTTCAAGTCTAGATGACTCTTCATCAGAATTGAAATGAAGTGTACAGAGAGCAGCATTTATGCAATAGTTAGAGAGGGTAGGTGGTGGTTGGAGCGCAAGGGGCGAAAGGATGTTGTTAGTTCATATTATGTGATCGGAATGTGAGAATGACGACCAAAGGTGTATCTAACTACCAGACTGGAAAGAACAAATAGTCACACGGGAGGAAAATGTCATCTTAAAAATAGGCACTTTACAAACTTTGTTTTTAACGTAGGTAGGAGCCCGGAACACACTCCGGAATGGGAGTGGAAGCAGCTAAAATAGGGGCATTTAAGGGACTTTTAGATAAGCACATGAATGTGCAAGAAATAGATGGATATGGACTAAAGGCAAAAAGAATTAGTTTAATTTGGCGTCATGTTCAGCACAACATCATGGGCTGAAGAACCCATTCCTGTGCAGCACTGTTCTACGTTCTAAAATAATGCATACACTGGGCAAAGGTTAGTGGGTAAGTCACAGGATTGGGAAAGTTTTTAAAGAGGAACAAAAATAATAGAGGGAATAAGTAAACTTTTAAGGTGAACTGGCAAGTAATCTCAAAATAGATAGTAAAATCTAAATATGTAAAAAGAGAAAGCCTAAAGTGAACCTAGGCCTTTTAGAAAATGAGGTTCGGGAAGTAATAATGGAGCCAGGAAATGGCAGAGGAGTTAACTAAATACTTTGCATCAGTCTTCACACTAGAATACATGATTGCCAATCAAAAAATACCAAATCAAGTGGCAAAATAGGGTCTGGGTGAGAGGAAATAGAAAAGAATATAGAATATCCTTTTATTGTTATTAATAAACACTAACTATTACTAGAGGAAAATATACAACAGAAACTGCTAAAGGCTTAATCCTCTGGACTTGACTGACGTTAAAGGATGTCAAGATTAGAGTGATGCTGGAAAAGCACAGCAGGTCAGGCAGCATCCAAGGAGCAGGAAAATTGACGTTTCGGGCAAAAACCCTTCATCAGGAATGACTTTAAAGGTTGCACCTACAAAGACACTGGTAGTAACCCTTCAATTGTAGAAAAGTCATAAAGGTTTGAAAAACTACCAATGTAATGACCTTATTTTAAAAGACAACCAAGAGGTTTCTTTAGGCCAGTTAATCATAGAATCCATACAGTATGGAAGCAGGCCATTTGGGCAGTTGAGTCCACACCTACCCCTCTGAAGAGGATGCACCCAGGCCCACCACCTACCCTGTCCCTATTATCCTGCATTTCCCATGGCTAATCCACCAGGTGTGTACATCTGTGGCTACTATGGGCAATTTAGCATGGCCAGTTCACCTAACCTGCACATCTTTGGACTTTGGGAGGAAACTAGAGCTCACAGAGGAAATCTACGCAGACACTGGGAGAGTGTGCAAACTCCACACAGCCAATCACTCAAAGCTAGAATCGAACCTAATTATCTGGCGCTGAGGCAGCTGTCTAATACTGAGCCACCGTGCCACCCTGTGATAGTCTACTATAAAGGCTGTAATAGAGCAAATAGAAATGCCTAATGTAATCAAGTAGAGCCACTGTGGCTTCATGAAGAGGAAATCTCACCTGGCATGTTTACAGTGGAAACTCGATTATCTAAATGTGATGGGCGGGCACTATTTCGTTTGGATAATCAATTATTCGGTTAATTGATTAGCCCCCCCCCCACAGCACAAAGCACACGAGCCCTCGCCCCCAACACAGCTCTCCACTGCTGCTCTCCCCCGGCCCCCCTCCGGGGAATCCGGACTGTACACTAAAAACAAGACTGCTGCCTTTGTGGGGTAAGTCTCCAAATAGCGCGCGCACGCACGCACACACACACACACACACATACTCTTGCCCTGTACAGGATGATATTGGAGAGATTATTCCTGGGAAGCCAGAGGCAAGTTAGGGTACACCCCTCTGTAGAACTCCAGGGAAAGTGTGGGGAGAGAGAGGGCGGGAGGTCAGCCATTTGGAGACGGTGCCTGTTTAATCACTGTAAATAAAAGACGCGATCACTGCTGGAAACACGCCTTTGATGTAATGTTTCTATTGGGACTTCGAGATCTCCTTCGGATAATCCAATTTTCAGATAGTTGGTATTCGGATAATCGAGGTTCCCCTGAATTAGAATTCTTTTAAGTAACAAGCTGGATAATAAAAGGGACCCAGTAGGTGTAATATTTGGAAGGCCACTTGATTAAAATTAATGGACCACCCTGTCAGAAATAGTGTATTGACATGGATAGACAATTGGCTAGTTAATAGAGTTGAGATAAATGGAGTATTTTCACAATGGCAACCTGTCATTAGGAAGCAGATAAGCTAACCATGGTTTACCAAGAAGTTACAGAGGTTGGTGCTAGGGCCACGCTTATTTGCAGCATACCTAAATTACTTGGCTAACAGAAGTGAATATACATGTTTGTGGATGGCACAAAAACAGGTGGAAACACAAGTGGTGAGCCTACTTGGGGATATAGACAGGTTAAGTGAGTGATCAGAAACTTGGCAGATGAAATATCATGTGCCATTATGCACTTTGGCTGGTAGAATAGAGGAATGAAATATTGCTTCAAGGAGAAAAGTTGAAGCACAAAGATTTTGACTGTCCTTGTGCATAATCATGAAAGGCTAACATACGAGTTCAGTTAGTAGGGAAGACAAATGAAATGTTTCATTTATTGCAAAAGAAATTGAATATAAAAATGGGAAGTTTTGCTAAAACTTTACAAGACACTTGTTAGACCACACCTAAAATACTGTGAGCAGTTTTGGAGCCCTTATGTATGCAAAAATATAATTGCAGTCCAGAGAAGGTTCACTAGGTTGACACTTGCTCTATAGAGAGTTTCTGTAGATGCTGAGAGGCTATTCCCCTTTGTGGGAAGTCTAGGACCAGAGAGAAATAGGCCTAGTTTTACGAACTAAGAATATAAGTTAAGGCTATGTTGTCTACCCATTGCCAGGTTTTGGGACATCTACTCAGGGATGGACAAGAACTTGAAGTGGGTTGGGGAGGATCCAGATATCATGATCCATGTAGATACCAACTGTATGGTGTAGGTCTAATGAAGAGGTCCTGTTTAGACAGTATGAGGAGCAATGTACAAAACTGAAGACGAGAACTTCAAATATTAATTGCTGAATCATTACCTGAACCACATCAGTTGGCAAAGGGCACATAAGATTACTGAAATTAATGCAAGGGTCAAAGATTATACGGGAGGAGATGGCTGGATAATAGGTCAGTAGACAAACTGTGGTCAACATTTAAGGGGACATTTCAGAATAAGTATGTCTCTGCTATAAAGAAAAATTCTAAAGGGAATACCCATCATCCGTGATTAATTAAGAAAAGCGTCCAACCTGAGGAAAAAGTACTGACATCCATACTGGAGAAAGTGGGGACTGTGTCACTGGGTCAGTTTGAACAGTTGTAGAACTAGTATTCCTGAAAATGCATGATCAAGCAAGTAGGAAGGGATTTAAGCTTAACACTGGGGATGAGGGATTAAACTTGGGTAGGTATAGCAACTCCAAGAATAAGAGTCAAGGCAAGAAAACAAATAGTAATTTCGGTAATGAAGGCCAGAGGTGGCAAGAAAGTGCATAGAATGTAGACCTAAGAATACACTGACAGTCGAGGCTAGATGTTGGCAAGAAACAAAAAGGCACAATCAAATTCCCGTAGCATTCATAACAATGTAAATGAATCGATAGTGCAAATTAAAGTAAATAAATGTGATCTGAGAGAACTACTGGAGCCGTGACTGCATAATGTTATGGTTTGGTTCTACGTGTGACTGTCATATGGCATTTGAGAAGAATAGCAAGCTAGGTAAAGTTGAAGGGGTAGCACAATTAATTATGACACTGATGCAATAGTTATAGATTTTCTTGGTTCAGGACATCAGGGTGTCTGAATGGTTTGGGTGGAAATAAAGATTAATAAGCTAAAGAAGTGTCTTGGGGAATAGTCTTCAGGCCTCCTAACAGTATTCAGAATATGGAACACACAAAGTATACAAGAATGAATATAGGGTGCTTATGATTAAGGTATCAGAAATATCATCTACATAGCAAACTAGAAAAATGAGATATGATGTGTTCATACAATGATTTGGAGAGTTTTCTTGAGTAGTGGAGTCTGGGCTCAGCCAAAGAGCAGGTTTGACTTGATATTGTGTAATGTTGCAAGATTGATCAATGACTTCAGATTAAAGGCAGCCCAGATAAAAGACTACAATATGATTAAATTTTACATCCAGTTTGAAAGGGGAAAGAGTGGATTTAAGGTAAGTATTTTAAATTTAAATAGATGCAATTGTGTGGGCATGAGAGCTGAACTAGTGAAGTGTTAGGCAAGATAAAAAGTCTATAGACAAACTGTGGTCAACATTTAAGGGGACGTTTCAGAATAAGTATGTCTCTGCTATGAAGAAAAATTCTAAAGGGAATATCCACCATCTGTGATTAATTCAGAAAAGCTTCCAACCTGAGGAAAAAGCATATCTTGCACAAAGATGAATGGCAGGTCAAATGATTGGACAGAATATGAAGAATTGCAGAGAAGGGCTACAAGATTAATCAGAAGAAAGACATTGGCGTATGAGAGGAAGCTAGCTAGAAATTTAAAATAGGTAGCAAGATTTCTCAAAAGGAAAGATGTGTTGGTAGAGAGTAAGAATGGGGAGTTAATATTAGTGAGAAAATGCGTTTGAGACTTTTCTCATTAATTTTGCGCTTAAAAATGTTGGAAGCTCAATATCTGGGTTTATCAATTTATAATTTTCACACTTCGGATTGAAATATTAATTTCAGCATGGCATTAAAAATCTTATTTCAGGTAGTGTTTAATGTGTTATGACCTGACATGTTGAATTTAACATGTTAGCTATTGCAAATGTAATTTGAATTTTGTATACTGCCAGAAAACTTGGTGTATCAATACCACAAGTTGAATTGGAGTTGAAGAATTGACAAAGCCAGTTATCAAATCAAAATTTTTCAATTGTAAGAGATGTAAAGGAAACTGCAGTTTACTCTGACTGTTTATCCTGAGTGGAAAAAGGAACACTTGTGAAACACGCAAACTACTAAAATGCACTAAGTAGCCACATTCAATTTCCCCCCAAATTATTTTCTAAGTTTAACGCAGTGCTGACCTCTATTTGTTTTCAAGCATAGATATTTTTGATGACTAAAACTTTTAGCTTTTTTAAAGAAGTATGAGACATTTCTTGCAGTGCAAAAAACAGCAATTGCGTCTGACCTTATAACATTCTCTCTGCTGCTCCACTGAGGCAAACCATCTTTAATGGCAGCAGAGCATAATAAATGTAAAATAAATATTAAAAAATACATTTCAGTAAGCTATTATAAGTAGATTAAGTAAGAACACAACTTTTTTTAGTTATCAATCGTCATTTCCAATAGCTGAGAAGAGGGGCGAATGAGCTGAAAATGTGTTGCTGGAAAAGCGCAGCAGGTCAGGCAGCATCCAAGGAACAGGAGAATTGACGTTTCGGGCATAAGCCCTTCTTCTTTTGCACTGCAAGAAATGTCCCATGTTTCTTAAAAAAAGCTTATGCCCGAAACGTCGATTCCCCTGCTCCTTGGATGCTGCCTGACCTGCTGCGCTGTTCCAGCAACACATTTTCAGCTCTGATCTCCAGCATCTGCAGTCCTCACTTTCTCCTCCAAGAGGGTGAATGCTCAATTCAACACATTCACCAGCTGTACCAGATGATAACCAGATTAGATAGTCAACCCTATTGAAGATAATTTAAAAGATTAACATTGCCATTTTTAGCTGGACTACATTTATAAGAGGGCAAAAATGTGATCTTCCTGCGTGAAACCTTTCCTTGAATTAAACTTACAATTTGTATTTTCAAAAATATTTCCTTCTTGTTATGCATGTGATTTGCATTTTTGGATCAAAAATGATAAATATTTGAAAAGCCATTGATATTTGTTTGAATTGCCATAGTCTGCAGAGCTACGAACCAAGATTTTCTAAATGAAGTGAGTGTAGTTTGGCGTGGGCATGATGGCTGAATGGCTGCCTTCTGTACTGTGAACATCTTGAATCGTTTGAGATATGCTGTACTTGCATGCACTGGTAAAACAGATTCTATGCCTCTGTATTAAAGTACATTTTGCCATTTAATGGTAGAAGAGCTTAAAATTCTTGGAAAATGGAGTACTAGCAGTGGGTTTGACTTCCAGGGATAACAAAGCTGTGGAGATAGAATTTTAAATGAAGATTTGGGAGTTAATGAATATTTGAACTAGGAGACTGAAGTGACCATGCTTAAGATGCTCGTGACACCCTTGTTGAGAGGGGCAATTGAAGGAGATTTGAAGGGACCACCTGGTCAGAAGTATATACTGGACTCAAAAAAACCTTAAACCTTATATGAACCTTTGAAACAGTACTCAAGCTGCACGGTTATCGTGCGATTTTGAGGGAATCAAATGGAAGCATAAGGAAAGTTGAGTTGTGTTTAGTTTCAAATATAAGTGTGTCCTTTGTACTTTTGACGCCTTTAGCATAACTGACTAGTTAGTGTAATGATTAGTATTCATGTTCCTTGATTTTGATGTAATGAAGTTCTTTCTTTCAAACCGTGAACCTTGTGGCTTCATTCTTCTAATAAATATCAGTGTTTTAGTCATAGACCCATAGCATGCACAGGATGAAGCAGATGCTTCAGTCCAACTCCTCCATGCTGATCAGATGTCCTAAATAAATCTAATCCCATTTTCTATCATTTGGCCCATATTGCTCTAAACCCGTCCTATTCATATACCTTTCCAGATGCCTTTTAGATGTTGTAATTGTACCAGTCTCCTCCACATCCTCTGGCAGATCATTCCAAACATGCACTGCCCCTCTACATGAAAATGTTGGCCCTTGGGTCCCTTTTAAATCTTTCCCCTCTCGCCTTAAATGTATGACCACCTACCTTAGGGAAGCGACCTTGCCCATTCACTCTATCCATGCCCCTCGTGATTTTAAACAAAAACACTTATCTGGTCTCTAAGAAGTTCATAACACTGAAGGCATTGACTAAGCTATGCAGCAAATATTTTGTGAAATTTTGGGTAGCCTGAGAGAGGCTACTTTCACCGTGCTTCTTTAATAAATTCAAATTTCCTTCAGTTATAATATATATTCTTAAAATAAGTCACAAATACTGGTTACCATCTAAGCTATAATATGGAATTAGAACTATATTTCCTTAGCCCCACTAATAATTGTCCCTGGCCGCAAACCAAACGTGCAGTATCTAATCTAAGAGATGTTACTGCCTCCTGGAGCAAAATGTCCAAGTAGTTTTCCTCTTCTCTGATGCTTTGCAGCATTCAGAGTTCAAGCTGCAGACTATTGCTAATTGCTGATGATGAGTAGCAGTTTTATTTATTTAACTCAGCAGTCTACTTTAATGTAAAGGGGTTTCATCTCATTCTCAACAGGACACTCTCAACAAATACCAACATTCACTTTGGTTGAGCTGGTTCTGAGTACTCTTGCTATGCATTCTGTAAGGAGGACAATGTCAGTAAGTAACTGGCAGTTAGGCAACCCCATGGTTTTTGATGTGGACCAGCCAAAAACTCTGTTTTTACGTAGTTTAGTTGGCACATGCCTGAGGATTGCAATACTAAGACATGTTCCCATGTACACTGTGGAACAGAACTGCAGAGCTCATAATCTGTACCTTTGGTCATTTTTCTCACCATTGACTCTTAATGCTGTGGTTTGTTCATTTTCTCCTTTCCTTTGTTATTTCTGTATGTTGCTGTTCAGGTTAAAATGGAGCTAAAGCCCAGGTCTGGATAAGAACCAGGTTCTTCTGTCCCCCTCATAAATCTCAGTCTCAATCAATTGGAAGAGAGCATACATACGTTCAATAAGTAACTCAAAGGAAGTGAGGTAGAAATCGAAATGGGAGTGAAGATATGGAGAAGGTAAAAGGGTAATGTTTGAGTTGAAAGGTATAGGCAATGCTGAGTTAACTCCCAATTGAAAGCTACAACCCACAATCTAGCAACTCCTTTTTCTGAAATGCCATGCTTCCCTATCTACAGCGACTGTAGCTCAGTAGGTAGGTGCTCACCTCTGAATCACAAGGTTCTGGGTTCAAATCCCACTCCAATGGCTGAGCACAAAAATTGAGTCTGCCGCTCAAGTGCAGTAGCAAAGGAGCACTGCTGGAACGAAAAGTTAAACCAAACCTCTATTTGCTCAGGTCGATCCAAAAGATCCTTTGACACTGTTTCAGAGAAGAGCAGAGGTGTTATCCCTAGTGTCCTAACTAATCTCTTGGAATTTCTTTTGCAGATGTAGATTTTAGGAAGCTTGAAATCGTTAGTTACGGGTCTGCTGGTGGCTAGTCAGGTTTATCCATGCCCTTATAGATTCTCCCACAGTGGGTGCAGATGAACATTTGGTTGCTGCTAAGGACAATTAGACCAATATTTACACCTCAAAGCAACAAATTATTTAATGATTATCACAGTCCTGTTTGTGGTAACTTGCTGAGGGGGAAAAAGGTCTTTCAAACCTTATTAATGCATATGACTTTATTCAAGAAAGGAAAGGTAAATCAAAACTAAAGACTCATCAGCCATAAGACATAGGAGCAGAATTAGGCCATTCTGTCCATTGAGTTGCTTCACCATTCAGTAAGATCATGACTGAACTGATAAATCTCTATTCCACTTTTCCTGCCTTTTCCCATAACCCTTGATACCCTTGCTGATGACAAATCTGTGTATCTCAGCCTTAAATATACTTAATGACTCAGCCTATTCAGAAAGAATTCCACAGATTCGCTATCCCCTGAGGAAACAAATTCCTCCTCATCTATGTTTTAAATATGCAACCGTTTATTCTGAATTTATGCCTTCTGGTTCGAGACTTTAGCCATAGTCATAGAGATGTACAACACAAAAACAGACCCTTTCAGTCCAACTGTACATGTCGACCAGATATCCCAACCCAATCTAGTCCCACCTGCCAGCACCCGGCCCATATTCCTCCAAACCCTTCCTATTCATATACCCATCCAAATGCCTTTTAAATGTTGCGATTGTACTAGCTTCCACCACTTCCTCTGACAGTTCATTCCAAATACGAACCACCCTCTGCGTGAAAAAGTTGCCCCAACCTTTTTGCAGCTACCGTGTAAAGTTCCCAGAATTGAATGATTTGATATGATTGCCTCTTACTCTTGTAAATGGCCATGAGTACAGTCAGATCTGCTGTAACGTGTTAGTTCTGTTCTCATACAATCCTGTGTTATACGAAAATTGCATGTTAGCAGCATAATTTAAACTAATGGGGCTGGAATTTCCTTCTAACCAACACATGCTTTAAAAGTTTGTGCTACAGAAACAGTGTCCCCAGTTCGTCAATCGCGTTATAGCGAATTCACATTAGCAAAACATCCTTATAGCAAAACGGCCTATACAGGCTTTACCTACTTGATCTCTATTCATACCTGGTATCAGCCTAGTGAACCTTCTCTAGACTGCATCCAATGCCAATAAGTTTTTCCTTAGATCAGGAGATTAAAAATGTTCACTATATTTCAGCCATGATCCAACTAGTATCTGATATAGTTTTAGTGAAACCTCCTTACTTTTGTACTCCATTTCTTCAAAATAAAGTCCAGAATTCTATTTACCTTCTGTATTATCCACTTGGATGCTAGTCTTTTGTAATTATAGACAAGGGCTCTCAAATTCCTCTGTTTAGTTTTCTGTACTTTTCTCCATTTAAATAATATTCCATACCTGCACTTTTCCAGCCAAAGTGCATAACCTCAGATTATCATGTGAAAACGTATTTACCAATTTTTCTTTTCTACTCACTAAACTTGTCTATATTCCTCTGCAAACACTTTGTGTCATTTTCACCACTTGCCTTCCTACCTATTTTTGTGTCATTCGAAAGCTTAGCTATAGTGCATTCACTTTACTCACCCAAGTCATTAATATATATAGTAAATAATTGTGGTCCCAGCACTGATCCCTGTGACACACCACTAGTTTCAGGTTGCCATCCTGAAAATGTCCCCTTATCCTGTCTTCTATTTGCTAACTTTTTGCTTTCCATGATAATAGACTACCTACAACATCATGGGATCTTAAGCAACCTAATGTGTAGTACCTTATCAAAGATCTTTCAGAATTTCAAAAATGTTAAATCTACTACTTCCATTTTATCCTGTTTTGGTACCACCTTAAAGAATTCTCGTAGATTTGTCAAGTCTGACTCATGAAAAAGTTTGATCAATTTACAGTTTTAGATCATTACACTCATGTGGGATCATGATACTTTTATTCGTGGATACTTGGTCAGGTTCTTCCAGGTCTTTTTGCTTGTAGTCTTCTTGCAGTGTTAATCATGAGTTGAGCTGTTCACGCTGATCCCTTTTCCAAGATCCTTTACTCAAATGTCATCCTTATTGCATCCTCCTCTTGTCAGTTAGCATGTAACTCAAAGATCCTTTTAGCTCAATCAATGCTTCATCTTGATATACAACAGTTTGCAATTGCATCACTTGTTTTAACCCAATTAACAGTTATTTATGCCACAGTTTTAGTCTAGCAGAAGCAGTTTGAGCCAGGCTTTTTGGTACTTGATAAAAAACCAAAAAACCGAGGAAGGTTCACTGAACCCAAAACGTTAACTCTGACTCCTCTTCACAGATGCTGCCAAACCTGTTGAGCATTTCCAGCAACCTCTGTTTTGTTTCTTTGGTTCTTGATTCATGCTGTGGGATTCCATAGGCTGTTAACCCATTATATTTTAGTTTACAGCCCTTCAGTCAGTGCTTTTTTTGTCACCTTTTGTTTTTAAATAAGGGTTACATTAGCAGGTTTACAATCCTTTGGCCATGTTTTAAGAAAGATTGCTACCAGTGTATCCACTATCCCTTTAGGTGTTTTCTTTTAATGTCCAAGGATGCATTCCATCAGCTCCAGAAACTGATAGACCATTAGTTCCTTTAGTTTCCCTAGCACTTTTTCTCTAGTGATAATTATTGTATTTACTACTTCTCCTCCTTTTGCCCCTTGATTATAGAGTCAGAGAATACTATAAATGTCTCCTACTGTGGAGACTGATGCAAAGTGTTTATTCAACTAATCTGGCATTTCCTAATTCACCAGCCTCATTCTCTAAGGAGCCTAAGTTCACTTTGGATTCTCTTATATAATTAAAGAAACTCTTGCTGTTTGTCCTGATATTATTTGCTTATTTTCTCCCTTTGTTTTGGTAGTCTTTTGTTGATTTTTTTAAAAATTCACAATCCTCTGGCTTACTACTAGTCTTTTCCACGTTTTTTTTCTCTTTCAATTTGATAGTAGTGTTAACTTCCCTGGTTAGCCATGGTTGGTTTATCCCCTTCCTAAACGTTTTTTTTCCCTCTCTAAAATATGTCTTTGGCAAGAGAAATGAGCTCTTGACTTAAAAATCTGTCATTATTCCTCATTCACTTTCCCAGTCCACTCCAGCCAGCTCTGCCCTTATTTCTTTGTAATTACCCTGCTATAAATTACTCCCACTTGTCTTTTTTTTCAACTTCCAATTCAAAGTAATTTCTTTCCATTGTACTTATCCTAATATTGGTGATGTTGAAGTTATTGGAAATAATAGTTTGCATTAAAATAGACTTTTGTTTGGAAAGCATGTGCTAATCAAAAACACATCATGTCCAACTAACTGGTTTGAATTCCTAAATTGACTGAGTTATTACGATAGATGATTTATGTGTGTGCTTTTGGACAGCATTCGACAAAGGGCTACAAAAGAGATGGAACCTTGCAATTCCAGACTGGCAGACAGTAAGGATATGAAGTGGAATATTAAGGGAATCAAAGAGTGCTGGTGGATTGATGTATTTCAGGCTGGGAGATAATTGGCACTGATGATGGCTAGGTTGGTTTGGAGCTTTCCATGATTTTTAAAAATTCAAGTAACTGCTTGATTTCTTTCAGCTTGTTTGGGTCAACTGGTATGTCAGGTTTGAAGGTGAAACAATTAATCTAATGGATTCAAACCTCACATGGTGAAAATGCATCGCGGTCATTTAAGACTAGTGCCATTGCTTAGAAATTGATTTGTTTGGTTGAACTGGACATTTCCAAAGCCTGATGGGCTTTAATCTCCCGTTACAGATGAACAATGTATGGTGATCTAATGAAAGGATTCAGGAATATGTGAAATGGATTTTTCATTTGAAATAAGAGGGGACTTGAGAGGACAATAATGAAAATGAATATCTCTCAAAATCTGAAATGATGTATATCCCCAAGAAATCAAGTCTGATATTTAAAATTTGTGTTTCCTGTGAAGGATTAATTTCTTGCTCCAAATTAAACCTGGGTAATGAACAGAGTTGAACAGTAATCTGATCAATGTATACACTGAATGCAGTGATGGCCAATCAGAAATGTTTTTCTATTTGCAGTTTGTTACTGTCATTTAATGTAGTCATTACTACCCAATCAGCTTTCTGCGAGGTGCTGACATCACTAACTAGTCTCTTCCCTTCGGTGTAGCTTCATTTTCTTAGTGTTTTGTGCTAAAATGGAAGCTGCTTTCTTGCCTTAAGGAATAGCTAGTTCTGCTGGTATAGGCTAGATGTTGACATGTAACAGAGCTGGTAGCAGGATGGTGGTGGATGCAGCCAGTTCGAATGGGCCCTTCCAGCCCACGGGCCTCCTTCACTTTCGAGGTGGGTTTATAATGTATGCGGCAGTGGAATGTTACGCTTGCTTATCTGTTCGTGCGGTGCTTTTGTGAGCGGAGATTAGAAATAAAGGAAGTGCGCACTTGGAGAGCAATTCTGTTGAAGCCTGTATTCCATCAGGGCGTTTTTTTGCTATTGTTTAAAATCGAAGAGCAAATTCTGTAATAGGTTTCAATTGTACGATTAGTAAGGCAGCTCGAGTTCATTGAAGCATTTCCTTCCTATCTTGAATCTGAGTTTGCTGCTTTCTGCTGTCACTGTCCCATCCCCCAACTAAGCGTGCTGATGTCAAAGGAAGTGAGGTCATTAGCCTTTAGGAGAGGTAGAGTGATTGTTGGGGGCTGGGCTTTAGCCCAGGTTTGGATCTTCTCGGAGGTTGTTTTGTAACATAACTTTTTTTTTGCCTGCTTACTTATCAAGTGCGGGAGAAAAATCTGCACCGTTTCATTTATTCAGTTCGGTCTTGTCCTTTTAAAGCAAAATACATATATTTCATATTTAATATATCATTACAAGTGTTTTGATGGAGTCTCGGTGTTATCTTGCTGAATGTATTTCAAGCTCCGAGTGTTTTGCTTGTTTTTTTCCAAACTTTTGGAATGTTGTGTACAAGATGGGACCTATCCAGGAATTATAATTAGCCAAGTATTTGAAAGCTACTGTTAGAATTTAGCTGTTTATTCAAAAAGGAAGTTTCCCTAATTTGTGATTCATGTTTATTGGATATGCGTTCAAAAATTTAAAACTTACTATTGTAATTGACAGTGCTCCACATATGGGCAGATACTAAGTAAAGCTATTTTTAAAAAAAACTACCATCATTTATTAAAAATAGTTTTTGCAGTGGAAGCCAGTTTCGTAATGCGTGATATTTTGCACTTGCGTGTGGTCATGAATTTAACTGGCTACCCTGAAAGTAACTGCAAACACTAATATTGAAAAACCTTCTTAAAGATCAGATATAATGATTATATTTAAACTAAAGTATTTTAAGGTTATTTATTGTATCTTTCAAAATTAATATTAAACAAAATGAATTATGATTCTGGCTATTTGCAAGTCTGCAATGTTAACTTTTCAAGTTTTAGTTACTTTCTCAGTCCAGGATGTGGACGGTATTTCCCAGTCCTGTTTAAATTGTGGTTAGAAGTTGCAGATACTTTGCACATCAAAATTAATGTGATACTAGGAATTTCTGTGCAGTTAACAGTTTCACTCTGACTAGTTAGAAAATGGTTGACAATCAATGGAAAGAATGTTATCATTACTGTAGAACTTGAGCATTTTCTCATACATCTAAAAAGAAAGTACTTGGAAACAGCTGCATAACTATAAGTACTAGGATTTTCTATATTGACTGCAGAGTAACTTGTAATTCTTGGTTACTGGATTTCTGCAATATGTTGCAAACAGTTGAAGTCCGGTTTTAATGTAGAAGATGCCACCAAGCCATCAGATCCATGTTCACACTCTGCAGAACAATCAGTTTGTCTCTTTCCCAATCCGTGTAACCATGTAAGTTTTATTTACCTCACGTCGGCATCCAATTTCTATTGGAAATCATTAATTGTCTTCGCTTCATCCACCCATGTAGGTAGCGAGTTTTAGGTCAGTGCAACTTGGATTAAACAAAAACTGTTCTTCCTTCTCTCTCCCCATATCTGTGTCCCAGAACTGTGTCGCCAATACTTGTACCATCAAGTAATGGAAACAGCTTTTCTTAATCTACCTGATCTATCATCATGTATACCTCTATCATCCAACGATCTTCTTTGTTCTACGGCAAGCAATCGAACTGCAGCCTAACTTTTAGCTTTTTCGGAATTGTGTTGGCTCCCTTTAATTCAAATTTCTTAAAGAATTTGTCTATTAATTGTTTCATTAATTAAAGTGACCATGTCCTTGCACACATTTTTTGAATGCATTTCAGACTTTTTAATCCTCTGGGACTTCCATCAAATCTAGGGTGAATTGAATGATTATGGCAAACACTTCATTGGATATTTAATCTGTTTCAAATTTGTAATGATTCAATGACTTATTGTGTTAAATTGTAAGTTTATTATGTTATATTGGTGCTAAGATCTACAAATAATTGAAGGCAGGGCAAGTCTTTGCAAGTAATGGTTTTTAAAAAAAATTAATGTGTAGCATGTTATTTAGCACAAGAAATAAATATTTATAACATGTCATTCACAGAGCTACAATTTCAAATATTGTCTTAGAAAAAGAATGCTATTAATGTTTTTCATTTTAAAGGCACTGTCCCACAACTGATTTTGATTTTTTTTTGTAACAGTACTACATTTTATTTTTGTAATGGCAGTAAATTGATCACAAGGAGAAATAAACATTCAATTTTGACTTAAAACATTCCAACTGTTGCTCAGTTTTTAAAGCCATTGAATTAAAAAAAACATATGAGTGCACAAGGTTGATTACTTGTCACATGTTCAATATTTTAATGAAGAAACAAACATGTGACAAGTATTAAATCAAAATTCTAATTATTGGTGCATCTAAATTAATTTAATATTTTTAGCTAAAATACATCTGTTATTTCCATGAGTTTGGCAGCACAATTTATGCACACTTTATTTTATGCATCTGAACAGAGGTGGCATGGTTAGCACTGCTGCCTCACAGCGTCAGAGACCCTGTTTGAATTCACCCTCAGGTGACTGTGTGGAGTTCGCACATTGTCCCCGTGTCTGCATGAATTTCCTCCAGGTGCTCTGGTTCTCGCCACTTCCAAAATTATGGCTTGGTCATGCTAAATTGCCCATGGTGTCCAGGTATATGTGGGTTATGTGGATGGTAGATTAACCATGGGGAATGCAGCAATAGGGTAGGGTGTAGGTGTTCTTGGATGCTGTTCGGAGAATTATTGTGGATTCCTTCCACCCGGTAGGGATTCTATAAGTTAAAACATACGGTAATTCACTTTTTTTAAAAAAGCAACATGAAAATTATGTTTAAGATTTTGTAGTCAGGGGTATCAATACTTTAATGCCACATGGCATTATTTCAAAAAACCCAGAGATCAGAAAGCACAAGGTTATCAGAATTCCCTGTTCCACCTGAATATGTTTCAGTCTAAACCTTGGTACTTTATCTTGTAGCAGTGTTACTTTTTTTAATCAGCCTGTCTTGAATAATATTGCCAGTTAATATCAAATTAGTGATAGCTTTTGTGCTGTAGACCCATATTATTAGAAACTGGGTTGAAACTATCCAAAACCATTTACACTGTTCCCATATCTGATGTTTAGTACACATTTTAGTTTTGTTTGTTTCATTGACCCTGATAACGAGCCTGTAGAAAATCTTTCAAAACTTCTTAGGCCAAAATATTTCTTAAAGGTGTTTTAATATTGATGCTTTCACCCTTCCCAGATATAGTTTGGAAACATTAATATTTCAACTTGTAAACTACAGATTCTATTCATTCTAATTCACCGATTTTGTCAATAATATTGTAAAGTTGAGTGCAGTGCAGCAACTAATGACAGTATTTTGTTAAATGCTAAAAGGTTATCAAATTCATTTCATTTAGTAAAGATTCCTTTGTCCAAAAACTTGAGCTTTAATTCAGTTTATTTAAATGCACCTGTAAACATTATAGCACATATTTGGGCATCTATCCAAAATACTTAATAAATTATTTTTGGAATGCAGTTTCCATTTTTAAAAAATCAGTTAAAGCAGAGCCTGCCTTGCAGTGCAAAATATGATTCTAAAAGTTTTCATTAATCTTCAACCAGCAGTCTCCTCCTCAGATCCTCATCATAGATTCCTGTCTTCAGCCCATTCAGTTGACTAAGATCAAGAAATGGCAGAAGACACTGAACATGTCCAAGGCTCAAAGCCTTGACTAACATGCCATCTGTACTACTGAAGACCTGTACTTGAGAACCAGCCATGCGCGTACCCAAGTTATTCCAGTAACTGTTACGTGACAATGAGGAAAACTGCCTTCAAATCTTTTGTTCACAAAGAACAGTACAAGTCCCAACCAGCCACTCACCACCCTATCAGTGCGTATATACTGATTTTTTTGGATTGAATTTATTGTCACATGTACCAAGGTACAGTGAAAAGCTGCCCGTATTGCTTGCAAGACAAAGATCACATGGTTAAGTAGCATAGATAATTAAAAATAGGCAAACAGTAAATAACGGGTAAATAAATGGCAAAAACACAGGTACAGGCGAATGTTAAGGGTTTGTGAGCCCATTCAGTATTCTAACAACAGAAGAGTAGAAACTGTTTCGAAACCAGCTGGGTGTGTGTGTTCAGGCTTCTGTACCTTCTCCCCGATGGTGGAGGTTGTAGAAAAACAGTGCCAGGGTGGGATGGATCTTTGAGAATGCAGGCAGCCTTTTCTTGACAGCAGGCCAGGTAGATGGATTCTGTAGATGGGAGGTTGGCATTTGTGATTATCCAGGCCGAGTTCACCACTCTCTTTAATCGTCTCCGATCTTGAATGGTACAGTTGCCATACCAGGTAGTAATATATCCAGTCAGAATGATCTAGATGGTTCACCTATAAAAGTTTTATTATTTTGAAATTTATTCCTTTACAGTTTTGAATTGAGAGCTTGAAATTACTTGTGGGCGTTAAAATACCTTGTGGTAAAAACAAAAGAAGAGATCAAACAAGCTTTGGAGGCAAATTTTAGGTTGATCCTTGATCAAAGGGCTTCCAACAGACACAGCGACACTGGGAAGAACATTATGTTTTAAACAGCAGATGTTGAGTATTAACAAGGTCAGTACTTCAGAATTGGTGCTGGCAAGTCTGAAAGAGACTTGTGTTCAAGCAAATGGCACTTGTTGAATGGTAATTGAGGCCTCGAATAGTCTGCCGTGGTGGTACTAGAATTGAGGTTAAACTTTTAATGATGTTTTGAGAGAGAGCATTGTTGTCTGCTCCTGAGACAGCGTGAAGATTCGAAAATTCCCTGTCTAATCTGCCACACAGCTTCAGGAAGTCTGAAGAGGAGAAAACTGAGTTTGAAGCATTACTGACTATACCTCAGTGAGTGGAAAAAGTGATGCCTTTCAGGAAAACAACCAAGAGTCAACATCTTTATCTGTGAAACAATACGTTGTGAAAGCTATTTGAGTAATCTGACTTTTAAAAGTTTTATTTATCTCTTCAACTGTGTGTGTGTCCATTTGTCTGTCTTTTGTGTGAATGGGGGCTGAAAACAAATGTCTTGGGTTTAAAGCATACGTGTTAATCATCTTATCAGCTTAACTTTAATTTTTCCTCTGCAAAAGTTATTGTGTACTTAATAAACAGTTAAGTCTTTGTTTGAGATGCAAAACTGGCATTTGGGATTATTATTCAAAAGTCTGATTAGGAATCATTGAAGTAATTATTGGGGGTAACCTGCATTTAATTTTACTATGTTGCATATACAGCAGTAGAAACGCTGATTTGGTTCGGCTCTGTCTCCATGTCACAACACAGTAAAGTGACAAAGGTGTTGATTAGTATGTTGGTGCTTTTGAATCGGTCCTTAGGATCTTTTATGCTGCTCTGAATCAGGGCAGCAGGCAGAAATGGCCTTAGTTTCCATCTGAGCAGCAACTTATATTTATGTTGCACCTCAGCAGTGAACCATCCAAAGGCATTTCATGGGAGTGTTATGCAAAATTTGACTCTAAGCAACATTGATCAAGCTTTTTATTTTCTCAGAGGTTGGTTTTAAGAGGCCTGTTAAGTGATGAGAGTGAAAGAAATGTTCATAGAAAATGTTGAGTTTAGGGTTTTGACAGCTGAATTCATGGCGACCAACAGAGGAATCACTTTAAATCATCAAAAGGCTGAAATTGAAGGGATGCAGATAATACAGGCAATTATGGGGCTAGAAGAGTGTACAGAGAGAAGATGCAGTGAAGCAACACAAGGAGATGATTTTAAAATTGAGATACTACGTAAAAGGTGCCATTGTAGACCAGAAATCATGAGTGATTTATCTATAGGTTTTGATATGAGTTAGACTGCAGATACATTTTGAATGAGCTTAAGTTTATGGAGGGTGGAGTCTGACCAGGAGTGTGGTGAGGTTTCAGCAGCAGATGAGTTGAGGCACGCAGAGTCAAGTGAAGGTAGAGATGAAAATGTAGGAGGTCATGTTGGCACAAATATGGGGTTGACATGGTAGCTTTTCTCAGTAAATACTACGCCAAAGTTATGAATTGGCTGGTTCAGCCTCTGAGTTGCTAGGAAGAGGGAGAGAATCAATGCATGTAAGCGAGGAATAGGGGGGCAAGGATAGATCCTTGGGAAACTGGGGTAATGATGCAGGTGCAGAAAGATCAGTTTTGCAGTGATTTACAATGTCACCCAGCTTTTGAGTTATTTGTGTTTTAGGAAGTGGTCAGCATTAGTAAGAGCAGCATTTTTGCCCTTGAAAATATAGTAATGAGTCTTTGGCCACTATATTACATTATAGAGTAGGTATGCCTAAAACTGTTAGGTTGAGATTTTGAACCAGTAGTGGTAAGTAGATTTTTTTTCCCATTTGGGATAGACGTTGACAAAGAAAATAGGAGTAGGCTATTCAGCCCTTAAAGTCTGTTTTATCATTCATTATGTTCATGGCTGATCATCCAGCTTAATAGCCCATTCCTGCTTTTCCTCCATACTCTTAATGATCCCTTTAGCCGCAAGTTCTGTATTTTACTTCTTGAAATCGTACAATATTTTGACTTTGATTGCTTTCTGTGGTAGCATATCCCACCGACTCACCATTCTGTGGTTGAAACTTCTCCTCATCTCAGTCTGAGTGGTTTAACTACATCTTCAGAATGTATCCCTGGTTCTGGACTTCCCTGCCATCATGGATGTCCTTCCTGTGTTTACCCTATGTAGCCCAGTTAGAAGTTTGTTTTTGACAACCCCCTGCCCACCCCCCCATTATTCATCTGAATTCCATGAAAGATAATCCTAACCAATTCAACTTCTTACACTCCCTCTAAGGTTAAAACATCCTTCCTCAACTAAGGAGACCAACAATGAACACACTGTTCTAGATGTGGTCTCATGAAAGCCCTGTATAATTGCAGCAACACTCCCTGTTTCTCAAATCCTCTCTCTATGAAGACCAACAGAACATTTTCCGCCTTTACCACCTGCTGTGCCTGCTAGCAGTTGGTGGGTGAGGGCATTCAGGTCTTGCACTTTCCCCTCCATCAATTCATAGCAATTCAGATAATTTGCCATTGTGTTTTTGCTCCCAAAGTGGAGAACCTCACATTTATCCACATATTGCATCTTCTTTGCATTTATCCACTCATTTCAGCTTGTCTAAATCTCAGTGAATCATCTCTGCATTCTCCTCAATGCATTATCTTCCACCCAGCTTTGTGTCATCTAAAAGTTTTGAGATATTACATTCATTTTTATTGTCTAAATTATTAATATAATGTATATTGTGCATAACAATATAATGGGGCGCATGCAGGTGCTGGTACTCCTATGTGACAAGTGGCCATGTATTTCAAGGTGGTAGACATTTCAGATTGTTAGGACCTTCTGAGACATTCTTAATGAGTTGTTGTGAGTGAATCGTTTTATTGCTGCACTCTGCAGTACTGGTGGTGACGGTAATGAATATTTAAGGGAGTAGGTGGGACGACAGTCAATTAGACTGCTTTGTCCTGGGAGCTGTGCAGTTGCCCATATCAACCATCCAGAGAGGTGAAGTCATGATGAATTGCATGCTGTAGAATACTCAGTTTTTGACTTTAATCTAGAGTATTTATAAGGCTGATCTACTTAAACTTCTGCGAACCTCCATGGGGAATTGAGGATTCTCCATTGATGGGGAATTTAGCACTTCTAATGCTCTGCTAGTCTTTATTATCAGTTGTAAGCTTTACAGTTTAAAACATTCTCTGAAAGTATGCATTTTTTTAAAAAAAGGTAGCAAGCTGCTACCATGCACAGATGAAAAATGTTTCAACCACTTAGTGAAAATTTAACAAGATGGCATTTTGTTTTCCTTCTCTATGTTGCTACATTTGTCTCTTCCCCCATTAGTGAAACTGTCTACAGCATAAGTAGGTCTGTGTCATCAAGAAGTTAATACTAAAAATAGTTTGAACTATTACAGTGGAAATAAAGCACAAGTGAAGTTCAAAGCAATCTATTTTTCTAATCAACCTGTTCAGAGATGTTATTACACATCTCTGGAGCATGTGGGACTTGAACCTGGGCCTCCTGTTCCAAGGGTAGGAATACTACCACTGTGCCACAAAAGGTGCGTTCAAAGCAATGTCCTATGAAGCGCCAAGCATGAAGTTCAATTCTCTAGCATTCTCTTAAATTGAGGGGTATTGTTAGGTATTTAGATACATTGCTTATAAAACTGAAGAATGCTGATCAATGGAAGTGTTTGATGTTTTTGCTTGTTGGTGTCGACTACAGGTAGCTCTGCTATTACACGATAATTGCATTCTTGTGCGACCCCACACTATACAAAAGTTGCTGATTTAATCGCATTATAGCCAACACACACTTTAAAGTTCACATTTTAGAAAACACGTTTCATATTCATCCAATCGTGGTACAGCCTATTTGTGTTACTGAAAGTGTAATATAACTGTAAATGATTGGGAAGAGAGTTTGCAGCTTCAGGATAGCACCTTCAAAAACACTGGTGAGATATTCATTAATTTCATTAATAAAGTTTGTAACATTGACATACATTTTCACTTGTAATGATATCTGCACTGCCTTTTAGGTTTGGTCATCAGGTTCCAGCATCTCAAGTCCATTCTCTGCCCTTGCTTTTTCCAACCTCAGCGTGCAGCATTACTGATTTATTAGCTGAAGGAGGGTTATGTATGTATAACTATAATGGGTTTTTTGGCCTCACAATCATTCATAAATGGAATCCAGTACCCAGGAAGAATGTCAATTAATCTACATCCTATGGAGCCATCAGCCAAGTGAAAATAAGACACTAGATGAAAGCAAAGGCTTTCACACTGATACTTGAAGTCTTTTCATAGTAATTAGGATGCAGCAATGGTAACAGATGAGATGGGAGAACTCCAGATTAATAAATGTCCTCACCAGTTTTTTGTAGTGATTGTAACAGGGTCATCCAGCTGGACCTCTGAAAATGAGTTCCTTGATTGGAACGGTTAATCTAGCTAATTTGTTTTTTGAAAAGTGAGTGTCAGAGGATTGTTGTTGTGTGCAGGGCAACTTGGTGACAGAATACTAGCCTCTGCGGAGCTCTTTGAATGGCGATGAGAGTGGGATTAATGAGGTAACTATACAAAAATTCCTATTAGCTGAAGCCCAGTTGGACTTCAAACAGTCATTACATCAGCCTTTATCATTGGAAAATGCAGTAAATGGAGCATGTGAGTTGCAGGGTATTCCAATGGAAGTGGACACCGTTACCAGCCTAACTCAACTTGGGGAACACAACTTGATTGAAGGCAATTGTATAGCCTCACTTAGGATGTACCCTGATCAGAGGGACTCGAGGGCGGCCCACAGTAAAACCCCAAAATCAAAGTTAAGCCTCAGCCAAACAGTTCAAATTTTCTTCAGGATCTTGGCTGACAAGCCTTTGAAGTTATTGCTGGTATGCAGACCCTTGACAGCAAAAGAGTCCTCCTTAGACCTAAATTGAGGAAGATAATTCGTTGCCAGGTATTCCATCACCAAGTCACTCTTTATTTGCACAGGAACAGTTCTTGACTTTAGGGCTGCCTCATTTAGAGTAAGGTACCAGAGTGTCACAATCTCTGACGCATTCCTTTTTCATATGTTAGCCAGGGCTCCCTGTTTGGGGCTGATAATTTGATCCAATCAGGGACCAAATATTCTATAAGGTCCAGCCGGTTGACCTTATTACAGAGACTACATCCCTTCCCCGCGGAGTCTGAGGACATAGGCTAGTCCTTTCTTGGGCAGAGCCCCCATGGGGTGTTGTAGAACCAGTTCAAGTTTCTCCGACCCCGTGATGCATGCAGTGTGTAATGCATGAGAGCTGACCTCTACACCAGGATCGCCTGAGTAGAATTTGCTTCTCTCTTTCTGTTGCAAAGCTATTATCTCCATCTCTGATGCAGAGGACTTGACAACACTTGATGGAGAGGGTGAATCCACGGGTTCTGGCACCCTTTCATATGTTACCAAGATGTAGCGCACCCTTTGCTCCCACACTGTATGGGAATTCTTGCTTTTTCACATGCTTGTTTAGGGCTGTCTCACCTGTCTGAACTTTATATTTCACTGCAGACAAACTAGGCTGGAAGAACACAGCAAGTCAGGCAGCATCAGAAGATTGGGAAGTCAATATTTCAGGTCGAGACCCTTCATCAGGATTGGGGAGGGGGAAGGGAGCTCAGAAATAAATAGGGGCAGTGTGGGGATGGGGCAAAGGTAGGTGGGCTAGTGACAGGTGGAGACAGGAAGGGAGTTATTGTGATGGAAGGGTGAAGCAGATAGGTGGGAAGCAAGATGGGCAGTTCAGGCCAAGGAGGCAGGGAGAAGAGCAAAGGCACATAGGATGAGGTTGGGGTGATAGTAAAGCTAGTGAGGCAGGAGGTGAAATGGAAGGGAGGAGGTGGTGCTGGAAAGGGAGCCGGGAAATGAGTTGAAAGGTTATTTGAAATTGGAGAACTCGATGTAAATCCTCCAGGCTGTAGGTTGCTCCAGCAAAGATGAGGTATTGTTCCTCCAGTTTGCAGTCTGATTCTTTGCAACACTGGAGGAGACTGAGGATGGATATGTCAGAGAGGGAGTGGAAGGGGAATTGAAATGGATGGTAACTGGGAGGTCAGGCTGGCTGTTTTCAGCCTATCGATGATGCTCTGTGAAATAGCAACCTAGTCTACATTTGGTCTCACCAATGTAGAGAAGACCACCTCGGGAGCACTGGATGCAGTAGACTGCTGACAAAGGCGAAGCAGTGGTAGCCTGAGGATGGACCTCTATTTCGCAGAGGTTGAATGCCAGCTCTCCACCACCATGTCCTACCTCCCCCTTGGCCACAACCCTACCATGGCCCATCGGGCCACCATCTCCCATACTGTTTGGCTACTTTGGATTCCAGCATCTGAAGGTTTTTTTTTTGTCTCTAATCAAGTTTATATGCCACTGGTCCTGATTTCATGTTGACCATGCCTCTTAACTGTGTGGAGCCATTCAGTACTCGTTACACTAAGCTTTGTCCCTGTAACAAAGTGTCTGTCTGGCTAATGATGGGCTGGCAGATTTATGACAGTTTTTATACTGCTAATAGTAAGGTTGAAAATGGAGGAAAAGATTCAAATAGGAATGGCCTTGTGGAATCTAAGAGAAAGTGAGGACTGCAGATGCTAGAGAGTCAAGAATTGATAGTGTGGCACTGGAAAAAGCAGAGATAATCAGGCAGCATCAGATGCTACCTGACTTGCTGTACTTTTTCCAGTGCCAGACTTTATATCAAAAATGGCCTAGTGGATCTTTGGCAGGAAATACTGCACAATTTCAGCTGCACCTACCATACTGTACAAAATTACTTATGAATATCATAGCGATAAGAAAGGAAATAACTAATCTGGTTAATTACAGCCCATCTTGGGCATTACTGATGTGGTAGAACAAATTATCAGTAGTAAGAATTACGCACTAGTAAACTGTGGCTCATTTTTGGTAAAACTTAGTGTACGTTTTGATCCACAGTTCATTAACAGGTTTGTTTCAGATCTGGAGGCATGAGCTGAAGATCGGAAGTGGGTTGAGATTAGCTGTTCTTGACGTAAAGCAACGTTCGACTCAATTAAATTAATGTATTTTGTAAGTAATAGCATTGAGAAAAGTTAGATGGGGGTCAAGTACAGATCAGCCATGATCTGATAGAATGGTGAAGTAAGCTTATGCCTTAATGTTTTGCTTCCATAAGTGTGTGCACTGATACATACTGTGAACTCCTCATTGAGGCTACTATTGCCAATATTACTTTTTCACTTTATATGTGAATTAAAATCACCCATTACTACTGTCATCCCTTTATCACAAGCACCTAATGTATCATCTTGGATACTTCGTCCTACATGATGATTACTGTTAGGGAGCCTGTAGATCACTCCCACAAGTGATTTATTTCTCATACAATTCCAACACCCAAACTGATTCCCCTTCCTGACCCCCTGAATCACAATCATTTGAGTATTACATCAGTGTCCCCTTTGATTGGGTGTGTTACTACTCCAACTTTACCTAGTTTCTTTATTAAGAGCAGAAATTAGGCCATTCAGCCCATTGGGTCTGCTCTGCCATTCAATCATGGCTGATAAGTTTCTCAACTCCATTCTCCCGCTTTCTCCCCAAAACCCTTGATCCCTTTGATACTCAAGAACCTATTTATCTCGGTCTTAAATATACTCTATGACCTGGCCTCCACAGCCTTCTATGGCAATGAATTCCACAGATTCAATACTGTCTGTCTGAAAAAGTTTCTCCTTACCTCTATTCTAAAATGTCTTCCCTTTACTCTAAGTCTCTCCTACCAGTGGAAACATCTTCCCAATATCTATTCTATCTAGGCCATTCAGTACTCTGTGTGTTTCAGTTAGATTCCCCCAACCCTCCACATTCTTCTAAACTTCGAGTATCGGACCCACAGTCCTCAAACATTCCTAATATGTTAAGCTCTTCATTCCTGGGGCTATTCTCATGAACCTCCTCTGAACACGCTCCAGGGCCAGTTCGTCTTTCCTGAGATATGGGACCCAAGACTCTGCACAATACTCTAAATGTGGTGTGACCAGAGCCATATAGAGTCTCAGAAGTATTCAAGTACTCTCAAAATAAATACCATTATTGCATTTGCCTTCCTAACTACTGATTCAACCTGCAAGTTTACCTTGAGAGAGTCCTGAAATATCCCTTTCCAGATCCCTTTGCATTTCAGACTTTTGAATTTTCTCCCCTTTTCTAAAATAGTCCATCCTTCTATTCTTCCTACCAAAGTGCATGACGTCACACTTTCCCAAGTTGGGTTCCATCTGCTGCTACTTTGCCCACGCTCCTAACCTGTCCAAATCCTACTGCAGCTTTCCCACCTCCTCAATGCTACCTGTCACTCTACCTATTTTTGTATTGTCTGCAAACTTCACCAGAATACCCTCAGTTCCTTCATCTAGATCGTTGTGGAATACCACTTGTCACCGGCTGTCATCCTGAGAAGGACACTTTTATCCCCACTCTCTACTTTCTGCCAGACAGCCAAGCTTTTATCCTTACTAGCACCATATGCCCTTATCTTACCCAGTAGCTTCTTGTGAGACACCTTGTCAAAGGCCTTCTTGAAGTCCGGGTAGATGACATCCATTGGCTCTCCTTGATCTGACCTGCTCATTACTTAGAGTCATAGAGATGTACAGCATGGAAACAGACCCTTCGGTCCAACCTGTCCATGCCGACCAGATTGTCAAGCACGATCTCTTCTTAATGAAACCATCCTAACTTTGTCCTTTTTACCATAAGTTTCCAAGTATTCAGAAATCTCATCCTCCACACAATGAGATTCCAGGATCTTACCCATGACTGAGGTTCTTAATTCTTAATTGACTTTATTCAATTGTGGGATGTGGATGTCGCTGGCTGGCCAGCATTTATTGCCCAACCCTAGTTTCCCCTGAGAAGGTGGTGGGGACCTGCCTTCTTGAACTGCTGCAGTCCACCTGCTATGGGTTGACTCTCAATGCCATTAGGAAGGGAATACCAAGACTTTGACCAAGCGACAGTGAAGGAATGGCAATATATTTCCAAGTCAGGATGGTAAATGGCATGGAGAGGAACTTGAAGGTGGTGTTATTCCCTTATACCTGCTGCCCTTGTCCATCTAGATGGAAGCGATTGTGGGTTTGGAAGGTGTTGTCTGAGGTTCTTTGTTGAATTCTTGTAGTGTGTCTTGTAGATGGTACACACTGCTGCTACTGAGCGTCGGTGGTAGAAGGAGTGGATGCTTGTGGTAGTGAGAATCAAGCAGGCTGCTTTGTCCTGGATGTTGTCAAGCTGCTTAAGTGTTGTTGGAGTTGCACTTAGGGAGTATTCCATCACACTCCTGGCTTATGCCTTGTAGATGGTGGACAGGTTTTGGTGTCTCAAGGCGTGTATAACTTGCTGGAGTGTTCCTAGCCACTGACCTGCTTTTATAGCAACAGTGTTTATTTGGTGAGTCCAGGTGAGTTTCTGGTCAATGATAACCCCAGGATGTTGATAGTGAGGGATTCAGTGATGGTAACACCATTGAATGTCAAGGGGTGGTGGTTACATTGTCTCTTATGAGTGATGGTCATAGTCTGGCATTTGTGTGGCATAAATGTTATTTGCCACTTGTCACCCCAAGCTTGGATATTGTCCAGATCTTGTTGCATTTGAACATGGACTGCTTCAGTATCTGAGGAGTTGAGAATGGTGCTGAATATTGTGCAATCATGAGAGAACATTCTCACTTCTGACCTTATGATGGAGGGAGGGTCATTGATGAAGCAGCTGAAGAAGTTTGGGCCTAGGACACTACCCAGAGGAACTTCTGCAGAGATGTCCTGGAGCTGAGATGACTGACCTCCAAGATCTCTCAACAATCCTGGGCTTCAAATATGACGCCAACCACTGGAAAGTTTACTACCCGATTCCCATTGCTTTCAGCTTTGCCAGGGTCCTTGATGCCACGGTAGGTCAAATGCAGTTTTGACGTCAAGGGTTGTGACCCCTTGTTCAGCTCTTTTGACCATATATGAACCAAGGCTGTAATGAGGTCAGGAGTGAAGTGTCCCTGGTGGAACCCAAACTGGGGCATCACTGAGCAGGTTATTGCTGAGCAGGTGCTGTTTGATAGCACTGTTGATTAAAGGTAGATTCATGGGGTGATAATTGGCAGTGTTGAATTTGTCCTGCTTTCTATATACAGGACTTACTTGGGCAATTTTCCACATTGGTCGATGCCAGTTGTAACTGTATTAGATTAGATTACTTACAAGTCCACACCGCCCCGCCGAAGCGTAACCCACCCATACCCCTACATCTACATCTACATCTACCCCTTACCTAACACTACGGTCAATTTAGCATGGCCAATTCACCTGACCTGCACATCTTTTGGACTGTGGGAGGAAACCGGAGCACCTGGAGGAAACCCACGCAGACACGGGGAGAACGTGCAAACTCCACACAGTCAGTCGCCTGAGGTGGGAATTGAACCCGGGTCTCTGGCGCTGTGAGGCAGCAGTGCTAACCACCGTGCCACCGTATTGGAGCAGCTTACTCTTACTCTTTCAAGCATAAACTGTTCATCTCGTTATATACCAAACACTTCAATAAATATGACCTTTCTCCTTTCAGCCATATGTCTAGAAGTGCCAGAATTAATGCCATCTGTTGCTTATGTTCAATTTTGGAATCTTCACTGTTTTCAAGTTTCTTCCAATTTTGTTGAAAACTGCAGACTAGACATTCTTAGCTGAAAGATTTTGTCTTTTAAAATTTAGGCTTGCTTACATTTAGCGTGCTTTGTTTCCACATGCTTACCATTTCTTAATTGGTCAAATGGTTGGATGCATGCTTTTTTCAAGGTAGACAGTGTATAACATGAAGGTAATTAATTAAACAGAAATTGAAATTTGTGGACTTGACCTGAAATATTAGTGATTAGTGCTGACTGAAATACAGCTTGAACTACTGAATCAATGTCGATGCAGTAATAATGTAATCCATTTTCATCTTCGTAATGTTGCTGGAAGTGATTATTTCTGTTTTCTGTTTTCATTTTCTCCCCTCACGTCCTAGTCACTATTTCATGCTCCTTAAGAATAAGATGCAATTATCGGTCCATGTATAATTTTTGTTAGGAATTACAATTGGTATTAAGTTGGGAATTTGTGTAGCTTTTTGATGTTTCACAAGATCTGACAACAAATTTAAAATTTAAAAATAAAGCCCCAAAGTTGTCACACTGCAGTGTCAGGCTTCAGTTTGGTACACAACCTTTCGTGTGCATCTTGTTTGACAAGGTATCCATGGAACCAATTCTTCACATTTAGTCAGACAGCATCAAGTATGACTAGTCCAAAAGATGTATGGAAAAGTGGACTTCTGTTGGCAAAGCTGTGAAGTTTGTACACTTCAGTTTTGGCTGCTCTGGATATAGAAAACAGCAACTACTTTTGATCGCCCAAAGTTGCAAAATGTTATGAGGGATAAAGGAGAGTTGTTGAAGGAGGATAACATGATCAGCTATGTTAAAAGACTGCAGGAAGTTTGAAGGGAGAATTCTTGCTGTGAGAAATGAATGTAATTTGACTTTCTTTAAAACATTTTGACTTCTCTGGCAAGGTGGAATTCTAATTGAGAGATTCAGACATTGAATGGCAGGAAAGGTGAACGTAGTTGGATATCCTATTTCATGATTTTGAACAACAGTTATTGGATAATCATTTGTCAGGATAGAATAGTTAAAGATTGATTTCTGGGAAGGTATGATGCATTTTCAGTTAAGAAGCTCATTGGATAAGAGTCTGAAAGGCGTTATGTATAAATGAATGGGTCTGTGTATAAGTACATTATATTGAAACACAAGGTAGATTAAATCATAGAATTCTGAGTTTAATAAATAAGAACAAAATAAAAGCAACTATTAGATTATATTTACAATGCAGATTGATATTTTAAAAGCCTTAAAGAAACAATATTAGTACCATCGATTCACAAGGGAAGTTGTTTTTTATTCATTTGTGGCATTGAGTGTTGCAGGCAAGGACAGCATTTCTTGCCTTTGAAAGTGTGAACATCTGCCTTGAATTGCATTAGTCTGCATTTCATTGAAATGGCTACAGTGATGCTCAGTAGGGAAATGTAGGATTTTAACCTGTTAAAAATAAAAGACTGAGTGGTGTAATTCAATGTCAGAAGATTGCATGTTTGTTGTATCCCCATGCGCATGTTGCCCTTGTTCTTTAGGGATGTAGTGGCTATGGATTTTGTAGAGGCAGTTGAAGAAGCATTCGGAGTTACTGTAGTACAGCTTTTAGATTGATTACAGAGTGTACAATGTGCAGAAGCTGGAGGGAGTGAATGTTTGAGTGTCTGGGTATCAGTCAAGCAGACTGCTTTTTTTTAAACTGGCTATGTCAAACTAATTAAGTGTTAATGTGACCATCTCCTGTGATGGTCTCCAGTGGACAGTTTTCTTGCTCTTCAGTTGTAACCTTTTAAATACTGAAAAGGCTTCTAGAACTGCAGAATATCCAGACTGTGACCTTGCTGTTGTCACTATTATGCCAGTTATGTCCTTGGTCTGGCTATTTTTGTTTCTTTTACCTTAGTCCTGGAATTCACCTCTTTTGCTCAAAACTGTAATGAGGTCCAGAACTAAGTGATCCTGGCAGAATCCGAATTGAGCATCAATAAGCAAATTATTGGTGAGTAAGTACAACTGTGTAGTAGTTCATGACATCTCATATCACTTTGCCACTTAATTGAGCATTCTGATAGCTTGTCGGATGACATTTAGCCTGCTTTTGTTTTATGAAGTGAAACAAAGTACTGAGATTATATCCACTGGAGCAGAGATGGGGTTTAACAATTTTTAAAATTGTCATAGAAGTGAAATTGAGGGAGTTCTTTATTTAGAATTGTTGAATGATGGATGAAGCAGTTTTAATAGTTTAAGCAGAATGATGATGTGGAGGTGGCAATGTTGGACTGGGATGGACAAAATTGAAATTCTCTCAGGTTATAGTCCAACAGGTTTATTTGGAAGTACTAGCTTTCGGAGTGCTGCTCCTTCAGGTAGCTGTGGAACAGGATCATAAGACACCATTCTAGGTTTGTTCAGTATATTTCAGTTGCACGACACTGTGGTCTTTTGCTATAAATTCTGTGTCTTATGATCCTACTCCACATCTACCTAATGAAGAAGCAGTGTTCCAAAAACTAGTACTTCCAAATAAAAGTGTTAAGACTATAACCTGGTGATGTGTGATTTTTAACTAAGCAAAGTAAGATTCAGAGCAGTGGGATTATTTTTGGACTGTACTGACAAAGCTGCACTAAAAATATCATAAGTATCTTGAATAACATTTTTTAAAAATTAAGCCATGATCAAGATTATAATTTAGCAATATGGTAACTTCATATTGCCTGCATGATACGTTCTTCAGATACAAATGCAAAGAAGAAAATAAATGGATTTATGTGAATAAGCTGGTATCAAAATGTCTCATTTTAGAAACCTGGTTATTTGGATTTCTTTTCAGAATGGTATCTGCCCATTTGTAAATAACAATATTTGCATCCTTTCATACATCTTTCATTAAACTTGCAATATCAGGAAAATTTGTTTTTGTCTTTTCTTTAACAAAACAATGAAGTATGTTATTTAAATTTACTTGTTATAATGTTGTCCTGTTCCCACCCACCTGCCCTCAGTTGAAACAAAACCCTCAGAGAGACAGTATGGTTTTGCCTCCTTCATCTTTATTCTAGGCCCTGGAGGGGGAGAGAATGATTGCCCATGTGCACAGAGACATGAGTTCTCAGTCTTCTCTCTCGAGCAGCAGTTTCTTAATGAATTATGCAGTCATTTTACAGGGAGGAGCATCCAGTTAAGGCAACATACATATTGATGGGTGACCATCAATCAGTGAATGTCAGTAGTAAAGATTAAGCCATCTGCTGTTACACAATGAATGTTCTTAACCTTAACTGGCTTCACATAATGAATATTTTTCACCTTGTTAAACTGATCTTACATACTGAATGCTTCCAATATTGTTAAATGGCTCTACATGAATGCTTTTCCATCTTATTAACCTATTACCCTTGCCTCCAGCACCCACTGTTAACTGCAAGTTCTTATCTGATCCGAGTCATGCTCAGCTGAACCTCTTGTTTCACAAAACTTAACTCTTTCCCTACCTTCTCATAACCTATACATATTCTCAATAAAACATCCTAAGGAGGTCTCCAGGAGCATTACAAGCCAAAATACAATATTGAGCTACTGAAGTAGTTAGAGTTAAATGATTAACAACTGAGTCAAAGAGATAGTGTAAAGAAGTGTCTTTAAGATAGAAGAGCAGGAAGGGAGGTGTGAGGAGTATATCTCAGATCTTGGGTCCTAGTAGCTGAAGCTACCAACAGTGAAACAATGAAAAACTTGGCGTCAAGAGGCCAGAATGTGACGCATTTCACTTTTTTTTCTAATCAATCTGTTAAGAGATTGTAATATGTACCTCTGGAGTAGGTGGGACTTGAACGTGGACTGTCCAGTCCAGGACTAGGGGCACTATCGCTGCATCACAAGGGATCCCCTCAAAATCTGATGCATTCAGCTGAACGTGATTAGAGACAATGAAAGCTGAGGCCATGGATTTGAAAATGGGGTTAAGAATCTTAAAATCAAGGTGTTGCTTAACTTAGAGGCATTATAATGAGCACCAGGATGATGAGTGAATAGTACTTTCTATGAATAAGGGCAGGAGCTACAGGCTTTTGAATGACCATTGTCCATACAGGTAGAATATGGGAGATCATGCAAGAATGTATGGAAATGGTCAAGTCTAGAGGCAATAGAGATGAAATGACACTGGTGTAACGTGAAACAATATCAAAATAGGCTAAATTTGTGGTGACACGGATATGTGATTGAAACCTTTGCTTGACAAGATTGGCCTGCAGTGTCTGCACATAAGGTGCTAAAACCAAATCACAGTGCTGAAAAACTGTCTCTGAAGAGAAAAGCTGTTGCACAATGGCAATGCTTTTGTTTTGTTCATTTACAGGATGAGGGCATCACTGGCTAGGCCAGCATTTATTGCCCATCCCTAATTGCCGAGAAGAATGTTAAGAGTCAGCCATGTTGATGTGGGTCTGGGGTCATGTAGACCAAGTAAGGGATGGCACATTTTCTTCCCTAAAGGACATTAGTGAACCTGATGGGTTTTTCCGATAATCAGCCATAGGTTCATGGTAATCATTGGACTCTTAATTCCAGATTTTTATTGAATTCAATTTCTACCATCTGTGGGTAGAACTGAGAACATTACCTGGGTCTCTATAATAACAATCCAGCAGCACTGCCACTAGGCTATCGCCTCCTTTGAGCAAAATGCTGATTGCAGCTGGCTCTCTATTTTGACACTTAGACACAACAGGTGTAATGACTTAAGAAAACATTTAATGTAAAACAAAAACTGGATGCTGAAGAAATTGAACAGGTCTAGAAGTGTTGACTGTTTGTCAGATGCTGCCAGACCTGTGGAATTTCCCCAGTATTTTGTTTCCATTTGAAGTCTGTTGGAGTGGTTATTTGAATTTGTTGATCGAGCAAAATCATCCATAAATTTCTTAATTGTTTTAAAGATTTGCAGTCACATATAGTAGCAATGCTTCCTTTCCTGGATCCCATAAATTACAAATGCTGCAAAACCTATTTTATTTTAGTTAGCATGGTTTGATATTGTTGGTCCTGAAACTTGTGCATTTATTCAGAAAGAAATGAAAATACATAGTTATTGAGAAGGAGAAGGAGAGGATTAGGCAAAATGGGAGGATATTTAACTGGGAAGAGGAAACTACGATGCGATTAGACATGAGTTAGGAAGCATGGATTGGGAGCAATTGGTCCATGGTAAAGGCACTATAGACATGTGGAGACTGTTGAAGGAACAGTTGTTGCAAGTGATGAATAAATATGTCCCTCTGAGACAGACAAGAAGTGGTAAGATAAAGGAACCTTGGATGACGAGAGCGGTGGAGCTTCTCGTCAAAAGGAAAAAGGTAGCTTACGTAAGGTGGAGGAAGCTAGGGTCAAGCTCAGCTCTGGAGGATTACATCTTCTAGGAGAAAGTGAGGACTGCAGATGCTGGAGATCAGAACTGAAAATGTGTTGCTGGAAAAGCGCAGCAGTTCAGGCAGCATCCAAGGAGCAGGGGAATCGACGTTTCGGGCATGAGCCCTTCTTCAGGAATTCCTGAAGAAGGGCTCATGCCCGAAACGTCGATTCTCCTGCTCCTTGGATGCTGCGTGACCTGCTGCGCTTTTCCAGCAACACATTTTCAGCTCTAGAGGATTACAGGCAGGCGAGGAAGGAGCTCAAAAATGGTCTGAGTGGTGCCAGGTGGGGGGGCACGAGAAAGGCTTGACAGAACGGATTAGGGAGAACACAAAGGTATTTTACACTTGTGTGAGAAATAAGAGAATGGTCAAGGAAAGAGTAGGGCCGATCAGGGATAGCATAGAGAATTTGTGTGGAGTCTGAGGAGGTAGGGGAAGCCCTAAATGAGTCTCTTGCTTCTGTCTTTACGAAAGAAATGAACTTTGTAGTGAATGAAACCTTTGAAGGGCAGGTGTGCATGTTGGAATGGATAGAGATAGAGGAAGCTGATGTGCTGAAAATTTTGTCAAACATTAAGCCAGGCCTGGACCAGATTTGTCCTCTGCTGCTTTGGGAAACGAGAAATGCAATTGCTTCGCCACTTGCGAAAGTCTTTGCATCCTCGCTCTCCACTGGAGTCGTACCTGAGGACTGGAGAGAGGCAAATGTAATTCCTCTCTTCAAGAAAGGAAATAGGGAAATCCCCGGCAATTAGAGACCAGTAAGTCTCACGTCTGTTATCTGCAAGGTGTTAGAAAGGATTCTGAGGGATAGGATTTATGACCATCTGGAAGAGCATGGTTTGATTAAATGCAGTCAACACGGCTTTGTGAGGGGCAGGACATGCCTCACAAACCTTATCGGGTTCTTTGAGGATGTGACTAGAAAGGTTGATGAGGGTCGACCTGTGGATGTGGTATATATGGACTTCAACAAGGCATTTGATAAGGTTCTCCATGGTAGGCTCATTCAGAAGGTCAGGAGGAATGGGATACAGGGGAACTTAGCTGTCTGGGTACAGAATTGGCTGGCCAACAGAAGACAGCGAGTGGTAGTAGAAGGAAAATATTCTGCCTGGAAGTCTGTGGTGAGTGGTGTTCCACAGGGTTCTGTCCTTGGGTCTCTACTGTCTGTAATTTTTATTAATGACTTGGATGAGGGGATTGGAGGATGGGTCAGCAAGTTTGCAGACGACACAAAGATTGGAGGTGTTGTTGACAGTATAGAGGACTGTTGTAGACATTGACAGGATGCAGAGATGGGCTGAGAGGTGGCAGATGGAGTTCAACCTGGATAAATGCAAGGTGGTGCATTTTGGAAAGTCGAATTTGAAAGCGGAGTACAGGATAAAGGATAGGATTCTTGGCAGTGTGGAGGAGCAGAGGGATCCCTTAAAATGGCCACCCAAGTGGACAGGGTTGTTAAGAAAGCATATGGTGTTTTGGCTTTCATTAACAGGAGGATTGAGTTTAAGAGTCGTGAGATCTTGTTGCAGCTCTATAAACTTTGGTTAGACCACACTTGGAATACTGCATCCAGTTCTGGTCGCCCTATTATAGGAAAGACAAGGATGCTTTGGAGAGGGTTTAGAGGAGGTTTACCAGGATGCTGCCTGGATTGGAGGGCTTATCTTATGAAGACAGGTTGACTGAGCTCGAACTTTTTTCATTGGAGAAAAGGAGGAGGAGAGGGGACCTAATTGAGGTATACAAGATAATGAGAGGCATAGATAGTCTCTGGCTATCGACTCTATTTCCCAGGGCAGAAATGACTAACACGAGGGGTCATAGTTTTAAGCTGGTTGAAGGAAAGTATAGAGGGGATGTCAGAGGCGGGTTCTTTACATAGAGAGTTGAGAGAGCATGGAATGCGTTGCCAGCAGAAGTTGTGGAAGCAAGGTCATTGGGGACATTTAAGAGACAACTGGACATGCATATGGTCACAGAAATTTGAGGGTGCATACATGAGGATCCTTGGTCGGCACAACATCGTGGGCTGATGGGCCTGTTCTGTGCTGTACTGTTCTATGTTCATCCAGGAATAATACAAGTAGTGTATATTTAAAATGAATTCTCCAAATTATTTAGTTCTCAGAACTGGTTGCATTATAAAAAGAAAAAACTTCAGTTTATGTTACACTTCAATGACTGCTGAATTTCTTTAAGCACAGTGAAGTGCTTCTGCGGGATTGTCTCTATGATGACCTGTTTTTGTTTTATGTTGACTGGGGAATAAAGGTTGGCCAGGATACTGGAGATAATTCCGGCTCCTCTTTGAAACAGTGGCATGGAGTCTTTTAAACCAACATACTAATGTAGCCTCTGTTAGATTTAAAAATCCATTCTAAAAGATGACACCTACTGCACTCCCTCAGTACTGCACTGAATTGCCAGGCTTAACTTTTGTGCTCATGACCTGGAGTAGAAATTAGCTTTTGAACCTCACACCTGACATTTTAGGTTTCTAACATCGCGTTTACATCTGAGAATCCAAACATTGGCAGACTTTACTTTAAAGCACGGTTCAATTCTTGGCTGTTTATGCATTCCAGATCATTTTTACGGTGTGTTCTGCTACCAAATTAGTAAGAACAGCTAAAGCAGTCACCCTTCAGTGAATAAGTTCTCATGGTGATAACTTTGCTCGCAAGCAGTTCGGTAGCTAGATTAGAACAGATATTTGTGATCCGTAAAAGTTTTATTTTAAATTTATTTTAGAATCAGTCTCAAACTGGGATACATAGTTCCACAATAGAGGGACAATTAATTAAAACTGAGATATGAAGACATCTCTTCTCCCAGATGGTAGTCAGTGTTTGAAATGCTCTATCAGAACTGGGGAGGCAAAATCATAAAGTATCTAAAGAGGAGAGACTTTTGAAATATTGGAGAGTGAGCATTAGATGGAGCCAGCATGAAAAAGGAATTGAGGCGTGGTGCAGAACAGCCACAATCTTATTGTATTGCGGGACAGGCTTTGAGGCTTACTCCTGCACCTATCTCTTGTGTTCTCATGTCACCAAGTTCTGTGGTGCTTAAACATAAAGCAGCAAATGCTGGAGCTCACAGTGGCTTACACAGCATCCGAGAGAGTGCAAGCTAATGTTTCAAGTCTAATGACTGTTCATCAGAGTGGAGCTTAAAGTTGGTCAGCAGGATAGGAGAACATTTTATCTGATTCAAACAACTTAAGTGGACGACAGTTAGATAAATGTTAAGAATGAGATTAATAATAGGTGAGACACATTTCCAAACTTTAAACTTAATAAATGTGTGCTTTTTCAGTAATAAAATAGTTTTAAAATGTCTGAGATTGATGGATCTGAATAACTCCCTCCTTATACTTCTATTCCAATGCTACTCAGTAGTTTGGTCAGTGTTGTCTTGAACATAGCCAAACAATCTGATTGAGGTCCTGTGCAGTCCAGATCCACAAGTGAAACTTGGAAAAATGTAATTGACTACATGTGAAATTTGATTTATTTTCAAATCATCTTCCAGAAGCATAACAATATGTTGCAAAAACATGAAAACATAAGTTAGTTTGTTTTCCTTCTAGACAGCTAATTGGTTTGTTTAGCAGGCATCCACAATGTACAATTGCATACTTTTTAGTTTACTAGAAAAGGTGATAATTCATCAGATGTTTCTACTGCCTGTCTATGGTGATCAATTTTCAGTTTAAAAACAGCATATAACAAAAATTAGTCTGCAGTGATTTTCCAAATGTTTTGTACTTGTATTTTAAGTCTGTTACAATTATCTTCGAATATAAATCGGTATGGCTATTTTGAGGAACAAAAGTTATTGCTTAGCTGATAGAACATTTTACCATCACATAACACTGATAAAAGCACAAAGTTGGTTTGTTTTCACATGCTGAACAGTTTGCTTTGATGAAGCCCTTCACTTGCTAATTTCCTCATTATTTGCCTTTTATTGAATACTGCAACGCATGCATTTTTAAAATTATTTTGAAATTTACTGGTGGCTTCTTTGTCTCCATGACTAAAATCTCAAAGTAACTTCCAAAGGTGTCATAGCAAATATTAAGAAATATAGTTTTATTGATACCTTTGTCACTTTGGAAAAATATAGTCTAAGACACTTCTTAATAGCTAAAACAACATCCTGTGTGCATTTTGTACTCTAGATGTTGCTCACTGACTTTCTTATTTGTAACATGGTGGGTGCACTAACCTGAGTTTGAAAAGAGTTGAACACTTCCTAACGGAGTTTCCTACAAATCACAATGAGACTGGACTGTGGTCCAGACTGTTATCTGTTTGACAATTAGACTTTGTGCCCTGAAAGAGAGAGACAACTTCATTATCTTGGCAACAGAATAATATGTTGTGTATTACACCCCTCCTTTTAAAAAAAAATTGATTAATTGACTAGCTATGTACATAGATCTCTTTGAAAAGTAAAAAGCAAATGTTAATTCAAGTATTTGCCTCCAGGTTGTGATTAATTTATTCCATGAAAACTGTTTACTCCATGAAAGTGAAGCTGAAAAGGTAAGAGTTTTAGTAGTCGATGCTAAACATGTCAAACCAATTTGGAATACCAATGGCCAAAACTAAAAGGTAGTTGAATCTCCTAGTTAAAACTGCGCAATGCAAATGCAAGAAAGTTATGCCTGGACTGTATGGTGGTCTGTTTAGACTACATCTTGAGTACGTTTTTTGGTTGTGTTTATCATGGAACTTGGAAGCAGTACAAAGTGGGCCTGAGATGCTGGTTTCTATTGTTAACACTAATTTATTAGAAGATTGGTGGGACACGGGGATTTTGAACCTGGAAAAGAATCATTACATGGATACAACATCATTAAGGAAATGAAAATTGGTTTCTCTAATCGGCTGTAATATCCTAAAGAGGCACAATTTCCAACAATTTAAGATTGAATTGATCAGGTCGGTTTTAAGCTGAGAAGAATAGGTCCAAGTCAGATTAGCTTAGTTGGAATTTTTTGAAGCGGTGTCTGGCATGAGTGTTGCCTATGTAGATTTTCAGAAGACAGTTAGTGAAGTACCTCGAGATTATTAAAAATGAAAGGCATCTAAATGAATGCAACCATATAGCTATGTACACCACAAATTTCTTTGAAAAGTAAAAGCAAAGGTTAGTAATTTGTTGAGAGTTAAAAGCAGAATAGAGATAAAGAGAATGCATTCTGATTTGCTGGGTGTGACCAGTTGTATTCCTAAGGGTTATGCTCTTGAATGAATCAATAAGGCATTGTACATTGTAGAGTATGGTAAGTAGTGTATGTGGAAAGAAGCTACAAAGATATTTGAGCACACTAAGTGGACAACACAGTAGTCATTCAAGTTCAGTATGAAGTCACTACTTATAGATCCAAGAAAATTAAATCAGACTATTTTGAGAGAGAAGGTATAAAAGAACAGTAGGCATTTAAGGGTCCTTTTATACAAGTCTCAATGGAATCTTGGTCTTTATCTCAAGAGAATAGGTACCCAAAAGTGAGGATTTTATAGAATTTTGGTGAAACATCCGTTGAATTACAGTATTCATGCTCGGCACCAAACCTTGGGAGAGTTGTGATCAACTTCAGTGGTGCAGTCCTGTTTCACCAGAATTTGATCTTTAAACGGTCAAAGCGAGGGCAAATTGTCTGATCTTGGCTTATGTTCTTTCAAGTATGGAATATTAAGTAATATAATCAAATCTTTAACTTAAGGTTTGATAAAGTATACACAGAAACATTTTCCTCTGGTGAAAGTCACTGGAGTAAGTACATACTGTAGGTCATGGTATAAAAAGCATCTTTTAGCCCCAAAAATTATGTATATATCTGCCATATACCTCACATTGCCTTTTTATTTCAGCCATGACATACAATACTCATAAGCTCAAATTTTCATCGTGAAACGTGGGTATTTTGTTTCCTGATTGCTTGCAACCAGTTCTCAGCTATCCAACAGGTTATAGGCTCTTATTAAAGATGGCCTGATTTGTGGCTCAACCAATAAGTTGAGTGCTGATGAAAACTGCAACAATACCTCACTTATTCTTTGGAGCATTTTACTGTTTCCCTCAGTAGCTACATTGGCCTCAGATATGCCTACTTCTGCATCACCATTTGATCAAAACTGCATTTGGGGATTTGTAGTTGCTAGTACTGTACAGGTGCATGACTTCAGTTTTTATACAGCTTAACCTAAAGCAGATGTTTGAGGTTTGCCACTTGTCAGTTCTTTTTCATTCATGTATTAGTTTAAACCATATGTATTTCAAAATTGACACTTTATTTTCCCATGTGTTTTTATGAATTTACAGTTTTATTAGAGCAGATTTGAATGCATGGTATGGTTTTGAAATTCTGTCTAAATAATGCATCTAGCATCTATAGAATGGGTCATTATGTAAAATTGGCAAGTTTCTGAAATGCATAGTATTTTTTATTAACAAGTAATGAATGGTAGCTATCTTGCATTTTGTTTTCTTTTATGTGATAAGATTGCTGGCTAGGTTATCATTTGTTACCTATCTCCTAATTGTCTTTGAGAAAATATTTTTGACTCCTTGCCTGGACTACAGTTAGGGAGTTCCAGAATTTTGATTCAGGGTGCGTGGTCTCAGTAGCGGGGGATGGGGCGATGCAGGCGCACAACTGCAGGTGATAGTCTTCCCATGTACCATCTGCCCTTGTCCTGCTAGGTGACGAGATCATGGGCCTTGGATGCTGCTATCAGTGGAGTCTTTGTGAGTTGTTCAAGTTTAAGTGAATGCTTATTTGGCGAATAGGGCCAATTAAGTGGGCTGTTTTATCCTGCATAGAATTAACCTTCAGTGTTGACGCCAAACTGATTCAAATAGGTGGGAGAGTATTCTGTCACATTCCTGACTTCTGCATTGTACATAGTGAGCAGGCTTTGGGCCACTTAACAGCCCAAACCTGGTTGATGTCTGGACTTTACTGTATATGGCTATTAATGGCTTTAGTGTCAGAAGAGTTAGAAGTAGTGTTGACCATTATGCAATCATTAGCAAACATTCCAACTTCTGACTTAATGATAGAAGGATGCTTACTTTTGAAGCAGTTTGGGCAAAGGTGTGATCTCAGGAACTCTTCTACAATATTTTGATAACTGAGATGATTGAACTCCAAGATTCAGACACTTCTTGTGTGCCAGCTATGACTCCAATCAGTGAAGAGCCTTTCCCATGATTCCCATTGACTTCCATTTTCCTAAGGTTCCTTAATGCCACTAAGTTCTAAGTTCTATCTTGATGTCAAGGGCTGTCACTTACTTTCCCTCTTCAGTTCAGTCTTTCTTCCATGTCTGGATTAAACACATATTGAGGTTCGGAGTTGAATAGCCAGGTGGAATCGAAACAGAAGCTTCTTGCTTAGTAGCACTTAATAACATTGTCACCAATACCCTCCATCACGTAGAGTAGACTGGTAGGTGAGTAATTAGCTGGATTGGATTTGTCTTGTTTTTAGCATAGGCTGTGTGTAGTTGCCAGTTGTACTGTTGCTACATAAATTCCAAAGTTTGTGTAACTGAATCCTGTTTCTCTAACTATTTTGTTCCCTTGTGTAATAAAACTAACTGTGACATTCAAATGGTTATGCTACTTGCTTGCTGTGTTAGTCCTGATTTGAATATATTCATCTTAAAGATTGTTTTAAAGTGGTTGGAAGATGAAAACAAAGTTAACGTTTGTGCCTTGACTCTGTGCAATTTTTAAAGAAACAAATGTGATTTTTTTTTCTTATATTTGCAGATGTTCCTGCACCAGAACAAGAAAAGCTTTTTATTCAAAAACTGCGTCAGTGCTGTGTCCTTTTTGACTTTATTGCTGATCCACTTAGTGACTTGAAATGGAAGGAAGTGAAAAGGGCTGCTTTGAGCGAAATGGTGGAATATATCACACACAACCGCAACGTTATCACAGAACCTATTTATCCAGAAGTAGTACATGTGGTAAGTAATTTGTCAGCATAATTACTGTACTGTTCTTGACCAGGGATAAGTAGTTAATGTGTGATAGGGAATGAACATGTGTTTTTTTTTCTACTATATCTGTAAAAATTATTTAATTTTGGCTGCCAATGGGAAAAGCAAAAATATTCCAAATCAAATTTGTTAAACTGGCACCACTTTGCTTGAACTTCTCAATTGGAATTTGAATGGTATTCCTGCAAAACTATGCACAGTACTCCAAATTAGTAGCTGTGCAAATGTCACCCATGCATACTGAATCATAAGTATAACAATGTGCTATAGCTATTCAGGAGGCCTGACAGCATCTGGGGGAGAGAATCAACCAACATTTCAAGTCCAATGTGACTTTTCGGAATTGAAGATGGCTGGAAAAGTAATGGATTCTATGTTGTAGAAAAGGGCGAATAAATAGTAAGTGGAGCGTTGGTGAGAGTGCCCAAGATCAATAGACAATGGAGTGTGCTAATGGCTGCAAAATAGAAAGATTGTTGTTAAAATGGAGGACAGATTTAGTGGTCTAGAAGGTTTAAACTCTAGAAGGTTAAAAAGTGCTTAATTGGAAAATTACGTGCTGTTCCTCCAACTTGAATTGGACTTCAGTGGAACATTGCAGTAGGCCTCAAATACAAATGTTACCTTGACAGTAAGGTAATTTATTGAAATGTCAAGCAACTGGAAGGTCAAGGTCATTCTCATAAACAAAACAGAGGTGTTCTGTAAAGCAGTCACCTATTCTGTATTTGGATTTGCTATAGTGTAGAGGAGGCTGCATTGTTAGTAGCTGGACTGTTAATGCAGAGACCGAGGTAGTGTTCTGAGGATCCAGGTTTGAATTCCACCACAGCAGATGGTAAAATTTGAATTCCGTGAAATTAAGAGACTACTAATCCATTGCTGATTGTGAGGAAAATCCCATCTGGTTCATTAATGCTCTTTAGGGAAGGAAACTGCCATCCTGACTTAGTCTGACCTGCATATGATTCTGTGCACTCAGCAACATGGTTGAATCTTAACTGCCCTCTAGCAGTTAGGGATGAGCAATAAATGCTAGGCTGGTTGGTGATGCCCTCATCCCATGAATGAATTTTTTAAAAAGTACAAGGAAATCACTGCATTGTCTGGGCTTTGGATAGAGAGGAGGGAGAAGATGATGATCAAAATATTGTACCTTTTGCAGTTGCATAGGAAGATTAAAGAAGTGTTGGGGAGAACAGGTGCCAAGGTGTTATAGAGGGAATCATTGACATGAGAGCAGGATGTGTTTGGTGGTAGTAGTCTGAGGTGACAGAAATGATTTAGGTGATCCTTTGAATGCAGAAGCTGGTGATGTGAAAATGTGGACAAGAAGAACCCTATTATTCTGGATGGGGGAAGGAAATGAGAGCAGAAGTGTGGGAAATGAATTGGACGTGGCTAAAGGCTCTGTCCACCATGCCAGTGGGGAGTCCTCAGTTAAAGTCAAAGGAAGATATATTGGAAACACCTTTGTGGAATGTATCATCATTAGAATAAGTGCAATGCAGACAGAGGAGCAGAGAAAATGGAATAGAGTTCTTACAAGAAGTAGGACGTGTCAATTTTTTTTTCCCCACCTTGTGGATGTTTGAGGTAGCAGCTTCCAGAACCTGAAGTCAGTGTGCTGGCATACTAATTGGCATGTGCGTAACCTGAGTGGCTGTGCAACTACGCAGCTGGTGAGGAAGCATAATGAAGGTGACTGTGAGAGTGGTGCATTTGTAATGGATATAATCTGTCCACAGAAATGAAAAGTGAGATGTCGCGGAAGGGAAGAGTCAAAAGATTTTCCAGGTGAAGGTGAGAGAAGGAAGCAAATTGAAAGCAAAATAGATTAATTTTCCCAATTTTGGATGAAAGCAGTTGTCATTTCCCAGAGAAAAAGTTGTGGGAGGATCCCCAGAAAGGAACTGGCAAAACTGGGATTCCTAGAGGTACCCATAGCCACACCTTTAACTCTGAGAAAGTAAAAGGAGAGATTGTTTAAATTGAGAACAAGTGCAGCCAGGTAGCGGAGGGTGATAGTAAATGGGCCCTGTTCCAACTTCCTTTCCATGTAGAAAGTAAGAACTCTCAGACGCTCCTGCTGGATGATAGCAGTGTAGAAGAATTGGTGTAGAAGGTGGAGAGGAGGCGGCTGGAGACAAGAAGTTGGAAATCGTAGAGCTGACATAGTGTCAAGAATCATGTATAGGTGGGAAGAGTAGCTCAGTGGTTAGCATTGCTGCCTCACCGCATCAGGGTCCCAGGTTCAATTCCAGCCTCGGGTGACTGTCTGTGTGGAGTTTGCACATTCTCCCTGGGTCTGCATGGATTTCCTCAGGGTGCTCCGGTTTCCTTCCGCAGTCCAAAGATGTGCAGGTCAGGTGAATTGGCCATGCTAAATTGCCCGTAGTGTTAGATGCATTAGTCAAAGGGAAATGGGTCTGGGTGGATTACTCTTTTGGAGGGTCAGTGTAGACTGGTTTGGCCAAAGGGCCTGTTTCCACACTGTAGGTAATCTAATCTAATCATTCTAATCAAGACGCAGATTAATCAGTTAATTGTAACTCCAGTTAGACCTCACATTTTGCAACTACTTACCACAGGTGTCAACGTGAGCTAGTATCCAGAATTCCACAGAAAAAAGAAAGGGTGTGAAATCTTTTGATATCTGTTCAGACCAAAGGTGATAAAATAATTAATGTATTTATAACACAAAATTAACAATACAGCATAAATATGATATGATATTATTAATATTAAAAGACCAAATCCTAATTTTGTCACAAATTTAGTAAAGTGTTTTTAAAAACAAGCCTCAAAAGTAGGCAGCTTTGTAGTTTGTAAGACCTGGGGCTCAATGCCAATATGTTTAGTGTTGTATTGGAGTTAAAAGAGCAAGTCACAAACCTGTAAATTAAAAAGATGGATTATAGCATTTCAAGTGTTTACCTTGACAAAACCTGAAGACTGGAAGTTATGCAAGTGTTTTGGTTATGGATAACAGATCTAGCAATCACAGGAAGGAAGTAGTGGGTTCATGGCTTGCAAGCTGCTTAATAGTCAAAGGGTAATCTGTGCAGTTAGTAAGAAAAGATTGATGTGTCAGTGAATGGAGAGTGTGTCATTGGAAATGTACCAACCAATAAAATGTGAAAAACATTGTTCAATGTTGTTCTTAATAGAAAGGCAGGCCCATATCATGGTTTTAACTCCTGGCTGTGCTGCTCTGACTCCAGAGTCTCCAGTTTAAATGTGTCACTTCTGTCCCGTACACAAACAGACTGTACATCATGGGAATCGCAACAGAGAATTTGGCTGAGGAAGTGTGTTTTGAGTTTAATTGAAATAATGACATTGCATTCCTGCATGGACTGTCCTTAAATGCAGAGTTTTAGACTATGCAAGCTGGCAAAACAGCTCTGTTGAGTGAAGTCATCACTTCATCTGTATTTGGCCTGCTCAGTGCAGAGGGCAATGCAACAAACAGTGAATATTATATTGGGTTAGAGGAAGCGCATGTAGATTGATGGCTCATGGAAGGAGTGCTTTTAGTCCTCGAGTGACATGCAATTAAATATATGGTGGAGGTGTTCTCTTTCGTGCTGAAGTCATTCTAGAAAGTAACAGCGAAAGGGTGGTTGCACTTAAGTGACTGGAAAAGTGAAAAGAGGGACTGGTCTCTTTAGAAAGCAGAAATGTAAGAGCAAAATGTATTTTTTTAGTAGAATAATGTTAAGTGATTGCAACTGTCAAATTGTATTGGGGTGGGTAATTTCATTAGGACCTCATTTCATTAGGAGTGGGATGTGTTAAGATTAGAAACTTGGGAGCTGAAATTATATTTTTACTAATGAAGCAAATGACAAATTGATTCAAGAGACACATGTCTTTCGGATTAATTGAAGCAAATGGGTTTAGGGTTCAATTGAGAAAATGATTATGCTGGGAAAGAATCAACAAATAGGTCACCTGCAAAATTTGAATTACTTAGTTTTTAATCTATCAAAATGACCTTGAAGTTATACCTTTCATCTAAAACTTCAAAGAGTAAAGTTTGTTGCATAGTCCCTGATTTTACAGTACTGTGTTGATTCGAACCATGTGAAAATGGATTGTAGTACACATTAAGCAATTGATTGACACAGTATAAAATTCACATTGTAGCTTTATCAAAGTTTTCATCACTATTTTGTCAAAATTTCAGTTTTATTTGGCATCCATCTGTTATTATCCATAATATCTTCAAAAAAATCTGCACAATTCCTGAGTCAAAATGTAACAAACCAAGCTATTCAGTTTGGTATCTATTGTGCATATAAAGAGAATGAAATCATGATATAAATTAGAGTAAATATTTTTGTCATTGCTTTGAATTCTTTTACTTCATGTATATCATTGCTGTTTCAAAATTAGGCTGAGTAGTTTTGGATTACTCAGTTAAGAGCTGGCACAGATACAGTTGCTAACCTTTTGTATGGTAAATATCTGATTTTGGGTGTATCACGAATAAGATTTTTAAAATTTTACAGCAGCATGTCTTCATATGAAGATATTAAAATAATAAAATATCCCTAAGCACTTCATGTATTACAATACAAAAATATAACACAGGTACACATGCAATTGCTTGGTCAAGAAGGTAGGTTTTAAGTGGCAAATGGAGAGAAAGAACGATTCCCACATCCTAGGGCACGTCAAATAAATATTTGCCACCGTGGTAGAATGATTAAAATCCAAGGTGCTGAAGAAATGGCGAAGTGTGAAATTAGAGATCTGTGGTTGGAAATTTAGAAACCTTGATTTTTTTTTTAAACATGAGAATTTTAATATTGGGCCTGGTTAAGCAGTTCATTAATGTATGTTACGTCAGACTGGGTGATAGGCCTTAGAGTTTTGAATATCCTCATTTTCAGCAAGGATATTTAAAAGTCAAGAAGTATGGCGCTGGAGAAACAGCAGGTCAGGCAGCATCCGAGGAGGAGGACAGTTGACATTTCAGGCATAAGGCCTTTATTGGGAATCCTAACGAAGGACTTATGCTCGAAACGTCAATGCTCCTGCTCCTCGGATGCTGCCTGACCTGCTGTACTTTTTCAGCGCCATACTTTATGACTGATCTCTAGCATTTGCGGTCATCACTTTCTCCAAGGATATTGGATGTAAGCATAAGAGGTATAGTTAGTAAGTTTGCTGGTGACACCAAAATTGGAGCTGTAGTGGACAACGAAGAAGGTTACCTCAGATTGCACTGGGGCTGCTCGTTGGATGCTGCCTGAACTGCTGTGCTCTTCCAGCACCACTAATCCAGTATTTGGTTTTCAGCATCTGCAGTCATTGTTTTTACCTTCTTGATCAGATGGGCCAATGGCCTGAGAAGTGGCAGATGGAGTTTAATTTAGATAAATGAGAGGTGCTGCATTCTGGGAAAGCAAATCTTAGCAGTACTTCTACACTTAATGGTAAGGTCCTAGGGAATGTTGCTGAACAAAGAGACCTTGGACTGCAGGTTCACAGCTCCTTGAAAGTGGAGTCGCAGGTAGATAGGATAGTGAAGAAGGTGTTTGGTATGCTTTCCTTTATCGGTCAGAGTATTGAGTACAAGAGCTGGGAGGTCATGTTGCGACTGTCCAGGACAATGGTTAGGCCACTGTTAGAATATTGCGTGCAATTCTGGTCTCCTTCCTCTCGGAAAGATGTTGTGAAGCTTGAAAGGGTTCAGAAAAGATTTACAAGAATGTGGACAGGGTTGGAGGATTTGAGCTATAGGGAGAGGTTGAATAGGCTGGGGCTGTTTTCCCTTGAGCGTCAGAGGCTGAGGGGTGACCTTATACAGGTTTATAAAATCATGAGGGGCATGGATAGGATAAATAGACAAAGTCTTTTCCCTGGGGTGGGGGTGGTCTGCATGGATGAGTTGGACCGAAGGGTCTGTTTCCGTGCTGTACATCACTATGACTATATTTAAAAGCCACTAGATATGCACTGAAAAATTAAAAATCCAGCAGTAACAGACATGAATGAAAGTTTCATCAGCAGATGTACTGCAGCAAGGTCAGTGTTGGCTGATGTAATGGGAGTACAATTTATTAGCCTTTATGATGAATTAAGACCTCCATGGTGTAGTTCAGACAACATTTTTATTCATTCTGTGTGCTTTGCTGTCTGTCCAGGAGGCTGTATACAAACACTTTCAAGTGCCTCATGCCTCCAGCAAACCATCTAGATCCATTGACACTCTGATGGATTCTTGTAAGATAGTGAGATTTGCCTTCCATGTATTATTGAAAACTGCAATTTGCAAGATAACCATCACCTTTCGAGAACACTTAAAACATTTAGTCAGAACACAGAAAAAGACTGCAACTTTTTTTTGGAGTATAGAGTGATGTTTTCAAAATTTTGTCGCTCCAGATCAGAGGCCACTGAGTGCAGACTTCATAACCCATTTCCAATTTTGTTCTTTTCTGTTTACTGAAGTTCACTTTTTTTTGTATTTTGTACTCTTAAAGGATTGGCTGCTTTAAGAAGAATAATTAAGATTGTTTTCCTGGGGTCTTTTTGGTTATCTTAGTCTGTATGTTTGTAAAGTAATAGTATTTTTCTGTTCCAAATGCGATATTTAGTTCTTGAGAATTAAATCAGAATATCAGGTATTGACCGTTACATCCATTCAGAAGTCTAAATAAAGAGATTTTTTAAAAAATAAACACAAGTGATAGAACATAGAACATAGAAGAATACAGCGCAGTACAGGCCCTTCAGCCCTCGATGTTGCGCCGATCAAAGCCCACCTAACCTACACTAACCCACTATCCTCCATATACCTATCCAATGCCCGCTTAAATACCCATAAAGAGGGAGAGTCCACTACTGCTACTGGCAGGGCATTCCATGAACTTACGACTCGCTGAGTGAAGAACCTACCCCTAACATCAGTCCTATATCTACCCCCCCTTAATTTAAAGCTATGCCCCCTTGTAATAGCTGACTCCATACGTGGAAAAAGGTTCTCACTGTCAACCCTATCTAACCCCCTAATCATCTTGTACACCTCTATCAAATCACCCCTAAACCTTCTTTTCTCCAATGAAAACAACCCCAAGTGCCTCAGCCTTTCCTCATAGGATTTTCCTACCATACCAGGCAACATCCTGGTAAACTTCCTCTGCACCCGTTCCAGTGCCTCCACATCCTTCCTATAGTATGGCGACCAAAACTGAACACAATATTCCAGATGCGGCCGCACCAGAGTCTTATACAACTGCAGCATGACCTCAGGACTCCGGAACTCAATTCCTCTACCAATAAAAGCCAGTACGCCATATGCCTTCTTCACTGCACTATTTACCTGGGTGGCAACTTTCAGAGATCTGTGTACATGGACACCAAGATCCCTCTGCTCTTCCACGCTACCAAGTAGTCTACCATTAGCCCAGTAATCCATCTTTTTATTACTCTTACCAAAGTGAATCACTTCACACTTAGCTACATTGAACTCCATTTGCCACCTTTCTGCCCAGCTCTGCAGCTTCTCTATATCCCGCTGTAACCTGCCATATCCTTCCTCACTGTCTACAACTCCTCCGACTTTCGTATCATCCGCAAACTTGCTCACCCAACCTTCTAACCCTTCCTCCAGGTCTTTTATAAAAATGACAAACAGCAATGGTCCCAAAACAGATCCTTGCGGAACACCGCTAGTGACGGCACTCCAAGATGAACCTTTGCCATCAACTACTACCCTCTGTCTTCTTCCAGAGAGCCAATTCCTAATCCAAACCTCCAACTCACCCTCAATGCCATATCTCTGTATTTTCTGCAGTAACCTACCATGGGGGACCTTATCAAACGCCTTACTAAAATCCATATATACCACATCTACCGCTTTCCCCTCATCTACCTCCTTAGTCACCTTCTCAAAGAATTCAATAAGGTTTGTGAGGCACGACCTGCCCTTCACAAAACCATGCTGACTATCCTTGATCACATCATTCTTATCCAGATGTGCATAAATCCTATCCCTTACAATTCTCTCTAAGACTTTGCCCACAACAGAAGTGAGACTCACTGGCCTATAGTTACTAGGATTATCCCTACTCCCCTTCTTGAATAAGGGAACCACGTTTGCTAGCCTCCAGTCCTCTGGCACTACTCCTGTCGACAAAGAGGACACAAAAATCAAGGCCAATGGCTCTGCAATCTCCTCCCTTGCTTCCCAGAGAATCCTAGGATAAATGCCATCAGGCCCAGGGGACTTATCTATTTTCACCCTTGCCAGAATTTCCAACACCTCTTCTCTACATATCTCAAAGCCATCCATTCTACTTATTCGTGCCTCAGTATTCATATCGACAACAATGTCCTGTTCCTGAGTGAATACTGACGAAAAGTATTCATTCAGCGCCTCCCCAATCTCTTCAGCCTCCACACGCAACTTCCCATTACTATCCTTGATTGGACCTATTCCTTCCCTAGTCATTCTTTTATTCCTAACATACCTATAGAAAGCCTTAGGGTTTTCCCTAATCCTACCAACTAAGGACCTTTCATGTCCCCTCCTTGCTGCTCTTAGCTCTCTCTTCAGGTCCTTCCGGGCTACCTTATAACTCTCAATCGCCCCGATTGAACCTTCACGCCTCATCTTTACAAAGGCCGCCCTCTTCCATTTAACAAGGGATTCCAACTCCTTATTAAACCACGGCTCCCTCACACGACCCTTTCCTCCCTGCCTGATAGGTACGTACTTATCAAGGACACTCAATAGTTGCTCCTTGAACAAGTTCCACATATCAATTACGCTCTTGCCTTGGAATCTACTTTTCCAATCCACACATCCTAAGTCATGCCTCAACGCATCATAATTTCCTTGCCCCCAGCTATAACTCTTGTCCTGTAGTACACACTTATCCCTCTCCATCACTAGAGTAAAAATCACCGAATTGTGGTCACTGTCCCCAAAGTGCTCACCTACCTCTAGTTCTAATACCTGGCCTGGTTCGTTACCCAGAACCAAATCCAGTATGGCCTCACCTCTTGTTGGCTTATCTACATATTGTGTCAGGAAACTCTCCTGCACACATTGCACAAACACTGACCCATCTAACGAACTTGAGCTATAGCTTTCCCAATCAATATCAGGAAAGTTAAAGTCTCCCATAACAATCACCCTATTACTGTCACTCTTCTCCTGAATCATCTTCGCAATCCTTTCTTCAACGATTCTAGGACTATTAGGAGGCCTGTAAAAGACTCCTAACAGGGTGACCTCACCTCTCCTATTCCTAACCTCAACCCAAACTACCTCAGATGGCAAATCTTCGTCCATCTTCCTTTCCACCGCTGTAATACTATCTTTGACAAGCAAAGCCACACCCCCCCCTCTTTTGCCCCCACCTCTGACCCTACTAAAACATTTAAACCCTGGAACCTGCAACAGCCAATCCTGTCCCTGATCTAGCCACGTCTCCGTAATAGCCACAACATCGAAGTCCCAGGTACCAACCCACGCTGCGAGTTCACCTACCTTATTTCATATACTTCTGGCATTAAAGTATACACACTTCAAGCCACTCTTCTGTTTACAGGCACCCTCCTTTAAGATTGATGCCATATTCCTAACCTCCCTACACTCCAGGTCCTGCACCCTAAAGCTACAGTCTGGGTTCCCATGCCCCTGCAGAGTTAGTTTAAACCCCCCCCAAGAGCACTAGCAAACCTCCCCCCAAGGATACTGGTGCCCCTCAGGTTCAGGTGCAGACCATCCTGTTTATAGAGGTCCCACCTTCCCCAGAAAGAACCCCAGTTATCCAAGTACCGAAATCCCTCCCTCCTGCACCATCCCTGTAGCCACGCATTTAACTGTTCTCTCTCCCTATTCCTCGACTCTTTATCACGTGGCACGGGTAACAAACCAGAGACAACGACTCTGTTCGTTCTAACTCTGAGCTTCCAACCTAGCTCCCTAAAAGCCTGTCTAACATCCTCAGCACTCCTCCTACCTATGTCATTGGTGCCAATATGGACCACGACTTCAGGCCGCTCCCCCTCCCCCTTAAGGACCCGGAAAACACGATCAGAGACATCACGTACCCTTGCACCTGGGAGGCAACATACCAAACGTGAGTCTCTCTCGTTCCCACAAAACCGCCTATCTGTGCCCCGAACTATCGAGTCCCCAATTATTATTGCTCTGCTCTTCTCCACCCTTCCCTTCTGAGTAGCGGGGACAGGCTCCGTGCCAGAGGCCTGAGCCCCGTTACTTACCCCTGGTAAGTCGTCCCCCCCACAAGTATCCAAAACGGTATACTTGTTCTTGAGGGGAACGACCACAGGGGGTCCCTGCACTGGCTGCTTCCTCCCAGTCCCCCTCACTGTCACCCATCTATCTGCCATCTTTGGAGTTACTACTTCCCTATAGCTCCGATCTATGACCCCCTCTGCCTCCCGAATGATCCGAAGTTCATCCAACTCCAGCTCCAGTTCCCTAACACGGTCTTGGAGGAGCTGGAGATGGGTGCACTTCCTGCAAGTGTAATCAGCAGGGACGTCCATGGCATCCCTCACCTCATACATGTTGCAGGATGTAACAATGCTTAAAATGATACATTGTTGCAACCTACATTCTGGTCCCCAGATCAAATATTTAGTTTACATGTGCATAACTGTATAGAAATTTGTTGGATTCTCAAAAGCCTAATTCCATTTTACTTAAGTAACTGCCATTTTAAACTATTTTATCAATGCACTGAAGTGAATTTTGTCTTTTGTTGGAGCATCACATTTGTAGCTTATGTGCAAACAGTATTTTAATTTTAAAAGACTGTTACAGGCTAGTACCATTAGTTTTGAACTAGAATGAGACATGAAAATTTTTTAAAGTATTTTTTCAGTGGCTAAACTGTACCAAAATGTTGATTTTTTTTTTTTAACTTATCAAATGTGATTAACTGCTGACCTCTGGCATACCTTTTCAGTTTGCAGTGAACATGTTTCGAACGTTACCACCGTCCTCTAACCCCACAGGAGCAGAGTTTGATCCTGAAGAGGATGAACCAACACTGGAGGCTGCATGGCCTCATCTACAGGTATTGAATACTTATCTATATTCATATATTACCTTGACAACCAAAAGTGAGTCTTATTTCATATTTTTTAAATATCTTTTTTCTTGTCCTTTAAAACCTGTTGTGAATTTTCTTTATTTTCATTATTTCCATAATGAGAAATGTCAGCAGTATGTAAATCTTTACAACCTTGAAGGACTGCTTAAATAACATTGTGACATGTCAGACACGAGCTGTTTTACTCTGAAATAATACATTTGATTTCATGTTTCCTGTTCAGTTGTTGAGTACAGCAGTGCAAAATATCCGAAGTGTAGAAAATGATCTTGAAGCAGTGTTGTTTTGGAAACCTTGCATCATCATGACACTATTTTGTTCAGGAGGTCTTTCGGTGGTACAGATGAAATATTTTTCAGGACCATGCCCTGTTCTCGCTGATATGTTGACACATAATGAGACAGTTTTGTTTGTGTTTTCTGTACTTCAGATTTTTTTAAAAGGAGAATTTATGCTTACACCACAAATCTTGATCTGCTGAGATCTGTGCCTGGCAAATTTGTCAGGTCGACCAATGTGCAGTTTGTTTCAAAGTCTGACTTGGAATTTCATGCAGATTGTCCTATGGTAAACAACTAGAACTTTTGAAAAAAGTAGGTCCCAAACTTTGAAACTTCGTCCAAACTCAGCACGCAAGTTTGATTCAGATAAGGAGAAAGCAGGTGGGGTGTAAATTTGGTCGAGTTGACTTCAGAGCTAAGGGAGACAAAAGGGACAAATGGACTCCTGTGTCTTATCATTCTACAATTCTGATTTCTGTAACTTTATTAACTTACTTTATTATTGACACAAATCCTTTATTGGACAATTTTAAATGTACTCACATGATCTAATCACCATCGGCACAACTGACATGCAATCGCAGTACAGAATAAAGGGTAATGACCACTTACACTTATACAGTTCCTTTAAGGTAGAAAAATGTCCTAAGGTGCTTCACAAAAGCATAAGTCAAAAATAGATACTGAACCAAAAAGGAGCCATTAGGAGGGGAATCAATACTTGATAACAAAAAATTTTAAATAGAAAATTTGGTGATGAACTGATGTTTAGGTAGGCAATTTTGGAGAGGGCATTTATCGCCAAAAGTATATCTGCCAATAATGAACTGAAGTGAGGAAGGTATATACTGGAAGCTAAAGTAAAGAATAAAGCTCCAGAGAATTTTGTGGCATAAAAGAAAATTAAAGTATGAGGAAAGGCGTAACTTTAGAACAGTAGAAGATCAGAAAATACCCAAGAGAGTATAAGATTAATGGAATTTGCCAATGGCAAGAATGGATAATATTTTCAGCAGCAAAAGTGTAGAAATGGGAAGTGTTGAACGTGGAAGTAAATGGTCTTTGCTACAGTATATCATTGGATGCACAGCTTGAATAGAATGCCATGTTGCAAACAGTCTGGTTTAGTCTTAGATAATGGACATCGAGTTGCATAACCAGTGGTGATGGCGATAAGCAGTTCAAAAAAGTTAGGTCTTCTGCATGTCACGCTGTCTGATGACGAATCCTACAGCTCGGTGATTCGAGCATAGTAATTGGGAGCAGGTTTAAGTAATTTGGCCGTTCCTGCCACCTGTACTATCGATAGATCATAGCTGATGTCCTTGAGGTCTTGTTCCAGCAACCCCTGATAATCATAGATTCTTGACTAATAAGGAAGTCAATCTACCTCTGGCATAAAAGTATTAAAAGGTTTTGACTCAACTGTAAGAACATAGAGAATAGAACATTACAGTGTAGTACAGGCCCTTCGGCCCTCAATGTTGTGACGACCTGTGGAACCAATCTGAAGCCTACCTATGTTACACTATTCCATTTTCATCCATATGCTTATCCAGTGACCATTTGAATGCCCTTAAATTTGGCGAGTCTACTATTGTTGCAGTCAGTGCATTCCACGTTCCTACTACACTTAGTAAAGAAATTACCTCTGACATCTGTCCTATATCTGCCACCCCTCAATTTAAAGCTATGTCCCCTCGTGCTAGCCATCATCATTTGAGGAAAAAGGCTCTCACTGTCCATCCTATCTAACCCTCTGATTATCTTATATGTCTCAATTACATCACCTCTCAACCTTCTCTTTAATGAAAACAGCCTCAAGTCCCTCAGCCTTCTCATAAGACCTTCACTCCATTCTAGTAAATCTCCTCTGAACCCTTTTCACAGCTTCCACATCCTTCCTATAATGCGATGACCAAAACTAAATGCAATACTCTAGGTGCTGCTGCACTAGAGTTTTGTACAGCTGCAGCATGACCTTGTGGCTCCGAAACTCAATCCCTCTACCAATAAAAGGTAGAACACCTTAACAACCCTATCAACCTGGGTGGCAGCTTTCAGGGATCTATACACATGGACACCGAGATCGCTCTGCTCATCTACACTACCAAGAATCTTACCATTAGCCCAATACTCTGCATTCCAGTGACTGTTTCCAAAGTGAATCCCCTCACACTTTTCCGCAATAAACTCAATTTGTCACCTCTCAACCTGGCTTTGCATCTTCTCTGTGTCCCTTTGTAACTGCAACATCCTTCAGCACTATCCACAACACCTACCTTAGTGTCATCCGCAAATTTCCTAACCCATCCTTCCATGCCCTCATCTAGGTCATTTATAAAAATGACAAATAGCAGTGGCCCCAAAACAGATCCTTGCGGTACACCACTAGTAACTGAACTCCAGGATAAACATTTCCCATAAACCAACACCCTGTCTTCTTTCAGCTAGCCAATTTCTGATCCAAACCACTAAATCACACTCAATCCCCTGCCTCCATATTTTGTGCAATAGCCTACCGTGGGGAACCTTATAAAACGCCTTATTGAAATCCATATATATCACATCAACTGCTTTACCCTCATCCACCTGTTTGGTCGCCTTCTCAAAGAACTCTGTGAGGCACGACCTACCCTTCATAAAACTGTTTTGAATATCCCTAATCAACTTATTTCTCTCTAGATGATTATAAAGCCTATCTCTTATAACCTATTCCAACACTTTACCCACAACCAAGGTTTATAATTACCAAGGTTGCTTCTACTCCCCTTCTTGAACAAAAGGGCAACATTTGCTATCTTGCTATCAACATTTGCTTCTGGCACTATTCTATAGACAATGCTGACATCAAGATCAAAGCCAAAGGCTCTGCAATCTCCTCCCCGACTTTCCAGAGAATCCTAGGATAAATCCCATCCAGCCCGGGGGATTTATCTACTCTTACAAATTGAGTTTCAGAATTCCTACCATCACCTCCTTGTGAACCTCAATCCCATCTAGTCTAGTAGCATGTTTCTCAGTATTCTCCTCAACAACATTGTCTTTTTCCAGTATGAATACTGACGAAAAATATTCATTTAGCACTTTCCCTACCTCTTCAGACTCCATGCACAATTTCCCACTATTATCCTTGATTGGCCCTGATCTTTCTCTCATCATTCTTCTATTCCTGATATACTGACAGAAAGCTTTAGGGTTTTCCTTGATCCTATCTGCAAATGACTTCTCATGTCCCTTCCTGGATCTTCTTAGCTCTCTCTTTAGGTCTTTCCTGGCTAATTTGTAACTCTCAAGTGCCCTAACTGAGCCTTCACATCTCATCCTAATATAAGCCATCCTCCTTTTGACAAGAGATTCAACTTCTTTAGTAAACGACAGCTCCCTTACTCAACCACTTCCTGCCTGCCTGACAGATACATGCTTATTAAGGACGCACAGTAGCTGTTCCTTGAATAAGCTCCACAATTTAATCATGCCCATCCCCTGCACTCTCCTTTCCCACCCTATACATCCTAAATCTTGCCTAACTGCATCATCATTTCCTTTCCCCCAGCAATAACTCTTGCCCTGCTTAATATACTATCCCTTTCCATCGCTAAAGTAAACATAACTGAATTGTGGTCACAATTATCGAAGTGCTCACCTACCTCCAAATCTAACACTTGGCCAGGTTCATTACCCAGTACCAAGCCCAGTGTGGCCTCGCCCCTTGTTGGCTTGTCTACATACTGTGTCAGGAAACCATCCTGCACACATTGGACAAAAACTGACCCATCTAAAGTACTCAAACTATAGTGTTTCCAGTCAATATTTGGAAAGTTAAAGTCCCCATAACAACCACCCTGTTACTCTTGCTCCTATTCTTAAGTATCTTTGCTATCTTTTCCTCTACATCTCTGGAACTATTCGGAGGCCTATAGAAAACTCCCAACAGGGTGACCTCTCCTTTTCTGTTTCTAACCTCAGCTCATATTACCTCAGTAGACGAGTCCTCAAATGTCTTTTCTGCTACTGTAATACTGTTCTTTGGGGAAGAGTTCCAAAGAGTCTACTCTCAGAGAAAATTCCTTCTTATCTTCATCTTAAATCAGCTTATTTCAAACTGTGTCCCCTTGTTCAAGTCTCTCTCACAAAGGAAGCATCCTTTTAGCCTCCATTCTATCAAGTCTTCTCAGGATCTTATAAGTTTCATAGGATTGCATTCTGGTTCTTCTAAAGTCTAGTGTGTATAGCTCAACTTTTCCAACGTTCCTTATAAATCGCCCCAATCTCATGCCAAGTATGAGTTAAATGAACCTTTGAATTCGTTCTAATGTGTTTACATAATTTCTTAAATTAGGAGACCTAACTGTACACGATAGTCCAGATGTGGCCTCACCAGTGTGCTATGCAAATGTAACAAAATATTCCTACATGTATGTATGTTTCCGTTGTGTTAAATGCCAACATTCCATTTGCCTTCCCAATGACTTGACACAATATGATTTATGTACCAGTTTATCTAGATTTCTCTGTGCCTGAGAGTTCTGCAATCTCTCTATTTAAATATTTTGTTTTCCTGTTGTTCCTGCCAAAGTGGGTAAGCTCACATTTTACGACATTCTGGAATGTTTTTCACTTACTCACTTATCCTATATATCTTCCTTTGCTGATTTGTTTGCATGCTCTTCACAACTTAGTTTTCCATGTACCTTTATAGCATTAGCAAAGTTAGCCACTGTGCTTTCAGTTCCTTCATCCTAATAATTGACATAAATTGTATGTAATAGTCGCTGTAGTGCACCACTTGTCTCATCCTGCCAATCCTTTTGCTCACCCTTTGCTTCCAATAGCTAATACTCCTCTACCCATGCTAATATACTCCCAGTACACTATGAACTTATGTTTTAGGTTGTAACCTTCTCACATGTCTTCTAGAAATCCAACTGCAGTGTGTTCTCTGGATCTCCTTTATTTCTATTGCCTGTTACTTCCCCAAAGAGCTCCAATAAGTTAGTCCTACATGGTTTTCCTTTCACAAAACCATGGTGACTCTGCCTGATGTATTAAGGTTTTGTAAGTGCCCTGTTACTACCCCCCTTAATAGATTCCTGTATTTTTCCCATAATAGATGTCACACTTTCTTCTTTCTTGAATACAAGAGTCATATTCACTGTTTTCCAAACTGATGGGACCTTTCCAGTTCAGGGAATTTTGGAAAATTTAAAATCAATGTTTACTATCCCATCAGCAGCTACTTTTAAAATCCTGGGATACTGTCCATCAATGGGACGAGGAATTCAGCTTAGATGGTTGACAGTAGAGCTAGATATAATCATTGTACATCTGAAAGCTGGCACAATGTGATATCACCAAGGGATCATATGTAAATAACTAATAGAGAGATTCAAGTGTTCATCTTTGGTAGATGGCAAAATAACCCATTCACAGAAATGCTCTGGTTATTATTAATAGACAGTTGTGAAACCATACAAGAAAAGAATGGATGTGAGGCATCCTATTTGGTAGGATATACAGAAAGCTCCTCTTATCTTTCATCATCTAATTCTGTAAAATCTCAGCCGTGGTGTAAAGAATGACTAAGTAAAGAGAGAAAGTAGAATATGAAAGAGAGTTAGCAAGTAAGATGATAAAAATGAGTTTCTTAATCCCACACCCGTCATCCTAGAATTGTTTTTCGAAAAAGGGATGAAACGTAACCTCTCTCGGCCAAAGGAATAGAAAAATGAATTTTCACATCAGTTGGATATCTTGTTGACAAAAGTGAATTGTAAATAGCTGTAGATTGATGATAAGTGCTCAGTTCTGATTTCATTTAACTTGGATTCAAGTTGTTGAGAATTGGCCACATCCCACAGCTTCAGGTTTTACGAAGAAACTGGAAAACTAGCATTTAGAAACCATCAGATTCCCTGACGCTACTATAGAGAATAAAATTTCACAAGACAGACAACAACTTTGAGTTTCTTCTTTACTCTGACTACTGGGTCTGTAAAATAAAACTCTTTAAATCCAGAAAACGTTGCTTGACATCAAATAGTACAATGTCTCCATTCATCTTAAAACTAGATTTTCCCAGTAATTAAAGCAATAAACCCCCATCTCCTATGTCCATGAATCTTTGCTCAGCTACTTCTCCAATGCCACTTGATTTCCAGTAAAAGCAGCAAGTGCCTTAGGACAGACATTTAAATGAGTGGCTTATTTCAAAGAAATCAGGTTCAGAAACTGGTTAAGTGACTGGGTGGTAAAGGTTGAGCTGTGTTTGAAGGATCTATGAGAGCGACATAGGCAAGGTGCACAGTAAAGTGATGGAAGATCTCATCAACAGTACGCTCAGGTCACACTGATAGTTCAGATTGCGGACAGACAGTTTGGGTTCTGATAGAGCCAAGCTCCTGGCCTCATTATGCCCTGGGTTCAAACAAGAGAGTTGAATTTCAAAGGTGGCATTTCAAAGGTGACTGTGGCATCAAGGAGTCCCAGCAAAACTGGAGGCACTGGGAGTAGGGGAGCTGCAGTTTAAGTCATACTTGGCACAAAAGAAGATGGTGAGGTTGTTTGAGACCAGTCATCTCAGCTGTTTCGTCAATGCCTTTTCCTCTATTATAAGGTCAGAAGTGGAACTGTTCACTGGTGACTGCTCAACATTTAGCACCATTCATAACTCCTCAGATATTGAAGCAGTCCTGATCATAAAAAATTGGACAATATCCAGTTTTGAGCTGGCAAATGTTAAGTAACTGTCATGCCAAGCAAGTCCAAGCCATGACCACCTCTAACAGAAGAATCCAACCACCACCACCTCTTAACACCTCCCACTGACATTCAAACATCAGTGACTCTCCCACTGTCAACCTACTTGGATTACCATTGACTAAAAACTGAACTGGCCTAGCCATATAAATACTTACACTGCAAGACCAGGTCAGACACTAGTGAGTGACTTAACTTTTCGATTTGTCAAAGCCTGTCTACAAGACAAAAGTCAAGAATGTGATGGAATTACTCTGCAGTTGCCCAGATTTTCACACAGAAGATGGTTCAAGTGTGGAATGAATTTCCTGAGGAAGTGGTGGGTGTGGGCACAATTACACTATTTAAAAGACATTTGGAAAAGTATATGAATGGGAAAGGTTAACAGAGATAGAAGAGCAAGGATGGAAAATACTTGGGAGTGCCATAACCTCCAAATTCCCCTCTTATGTACTTGCCATCTGACTTGGAAATATGTTACCATTTCTTTGGTGTCAGTGAGTTGGAATCTGGAACTCCCTCATTACCAGCATTATGGTGTATCTACACCAAATGGATTGTAGTGGTTCAAGACAGCAGATCACCACTACCTTCTGAAGCCAAAGAGGGATGTGCAATAAACGCTAGCCCTGTCAGCATCACCTAAATCCATTGTATAAATAAATGAATCTGCAATATACAATAGACTAGATTTTGTGGGAAAAGAGAGTCTGAGCAACATATACAATTAACATGCAAATGAGTCAGTAATATGTGAAAAAGAAATGTCCAGTGAATTAAGAATTACCACAAGATGCTGGCCAATTTGTGCCACACCACTAATTATTACAATAACCTGTTTGGACATGTTGTAACACATCTACAGGTCATGTGGAATTTGAACCCAGGCCATCCGATCCAAAGGTGCTGCCACTACTTTGTCAAGTAGTTGATTTGCATGTTAATTGTCCACTAAACATGTCACAAAGTTAAGTAACCTAGTATTTAACAATGCAAGTAAACTTTATGATAGCCAGTAACATGTCTTGCTTGGAAAATAATCAATTGATAAGTTTGATTGCTTCAGTTTGTTATTTATTTTGGACAGTATACAAATGTCAAATCTAAAATGTTTCTGCCTTTTTTTTCCCTTCTGTCTATCCAATCTTCTTGCATCTTTCTATACCTGATTTGACAAGGAATGCACACTCTAGTTCACCCTCTTTCTCCATTCTCCTCCTGTTTATTTCTGTGTCTTTTCTATTGGTCACCAGATTCGAGATGCCCAATTACCTTGGCTGTGCTATTCAAACTAGGTCCTACCTTAGAACCATATTGAAAGGCTTGTATGTCTCAAAGCAAAACCCTTCCCGATACAAGTAGAAAATAGTTCCAAAATTCTGCATAACATTTTTAATTTGTTTTGCCATGTATGATTCCACACTAGACTTTTGTGTTTTGATCTTTTAAAAAAAATCTGCATGGAACAACCAGCATGAATTGCTTACTACAAATTAGCATTGTACCACTAATATGCAATTACTACCTGAGCACTGGCAATTGGTAATAAGAAGCTATAGGCCTGTACAAATCTGGAAAAACAAAAACAATTGTGCAATTAATTGCTGAGTAGGTTATTTGTATTCCAGTTGAAACACCACCTGAGAGTGAGGTGTTCTTGGAATGTGGATAAAAAGCCTAAGGGTACTGCCTCTTCTGGTCTTGGCATGAAGCAATTTATCCACACAAAGTGCTATTTTTTTTTTAAAGAGTTATTTTTATGTAGTTACTGCAGATTCAACAGCTGGAAATCGAGCACTTCCCAACCATGGAGGGGTAAAGATAGTGGACAGATTGCTATAAGTAATTTGTACATGTCCTACAAGCCAGCTTAGCATATTGCAAAGTTGAAAATCACACAATCACCTGATGAAGGAGCTTCGCTCCGAAAGCTAGTGTGCTTCCAATTAAACCTGTTGGACTATAACCTGGTGTTGTGTGATTTTTAACTTTGTACACCCCAGTCCAACACCGGCATCTCCAAATCATATCATATTGCAGCTCAGCTGGAATGGTATATAACCAAAAGTGCGTTAAAATTAGAACATGACTTTTTAAAAATTATCTGTTTAAGCAATGTAATTTTATCTTGATAATCTGTTAATGTTAATAAACTTTCTTAAAATTTTCTTTCTTTAGTTGGTGTATGAATTTTTCTTGAGGTTTTTAGAGTCTCCTGATTTTCAACCCAATATAGCAAAGAAGTACATTGACCAGAAATTTGTAATGCAGGTAAGAGAAATACCCAGCTACTTGATAAAGCCATTTTCAATTTTTCCATTCTAAAACAATTTTAAAGTATGCCTATAATTCTGCAATGTAGGTGGCAGTGCCTTCCTTCCTTTGCATTTTCAACTCTTTGGCGACCTTCTGGTTATTCAAACTGATCACATTAAGTTAGATCTTTCACAGCAGTTGTTGACAGCAGACGTGATGCATAGAATATACTGGTTAAATTTTGGCTTCATTCTCTATTTTTGGAATGGAGTGCAAAGCTTATAAAGTGATCTGATATTGTTTGCCTACCTGAATACTGGTGAAAGTGGTTTATTCATTGAGAAATTCTTTCACACCTTGTGAGGTCATGATGGGGTGCTGTTTCAGTTACCTTAAAACGATTAGTATTCCATGAATTATTTTGAATGTGGTAGTCATTATATTGGCCATTGTGTCAGCTGTTTTGAACATGACCAACCCATAAACAGCTACTAATTCATTTGTTTATGCTAGTATTTGAAGGGGAACAACAGAAAGGACACTAGGAGAGACACATCTGTCTCCAAATTCTCGAATCAGAACATATTCACTGGAAGTTTACCTAGTTTAAGAGCTTGCATCACAGCAGGATGTTATAATAGAGATTTCACAGTATTTGAGCACATTTATGTATCTTGGGCAGAGAGTGGTTAGCATTCTTTAGTTCTTTTATATGTATTACTTATATGGATGCATGATGGGAAAGCCAAGATCCAAGCCTGGTCACTGGATACTTAGGGCTTGGAAAAGGGGTTGCAGCTGTAGAACTGTTAAGATCAAAAACTATGCAGGTCCTTTACTATAGGACTGCAGAAGTTTTTTTTCATTCGTGTAATGTGATTCATGTACTTCACCTCCTATTGCCCTTAGACTGAGAGACTTGCTGGGCCATTTCAAAGGACTGTCAAAAGTCAACCATAGAACCATAAACTTTGTGGGACAGAAGGAGACCATTTAATCCATCCTGTCTGTACCAGTTGCTGAAAAAGCTACCCAGCTGATCCCACTTTCCAGCCCTATCTCTGTAGCGCTCCAACTTCATCATTTTCAAATATATCCCTAGCTCTCTTTTGAACCTCCTATGGAGTCCATTCCACTATTCTCCCAGGCTGCGCATTCCAAATTCTAACAGCTCTAAGAAGTTTCTCCTTATCTTAATCTTGCTGATGGTCTTGAAATCGTGACCCCTAGTTAATGATGTGCCAACTAGTGGAAACAGAATATCCTTTTTTATCTTGTCAAAATTGTTCATAGTTTTGAAAACCTCAATTAGGTTAGCTCTTAATATTCTTTGTTCCAAGGCAAATAAACCAATTTCTCTAATCTTCTATCTAAAATCTCTCATTCCTAGTATCATTCTAGTAAACTTCCTTAGTCTCTTCACCCCTCCTTAAATAAGGTATGCATAACTGAACACACTACTCCAAATATGGTCTGACCAGTGATTTGTAAAAGTGTAGCGTCACTTCCTAGCTTTGTTACTGAATAAGCCCCCATTTATAAACCTAAAGATCCTATCCTGTAAAAGCCTCCTTCGCAACTGTTTCAACTTTCCTTGCCATCATTAGAGAAAAAAACAAACAGAAGTTGCTGGGAAAGCTCAGCTGGTCTGGCTGCATCTGTGAAGAGAAATCAAAGTAAACGTTTCTGGTCCAGTGATCCTTCCTCAGTAATGCGGAAGGGACTGAGGAAGGGTCACTGGACCCGAAACATTAACTTTGATGTCCTTTCACAAATGCTGTCGGATCTGCTGAGCTTTTCCAGCAACTTCTGTTTTTGCTTCTGATTTACAGCATCTGCAGTGCTTTCAGTTTTCACCATCAGAGAAGAATGCACATGAAACCTGAGGTCCCTCTGCTGCTGTACTCCCTTCAAAGTTGTATTGTCTGTCTATATTTCTTCTGCTGAAAAATGTGTTGCTGGAAAAGCGCAGCAAGTCAGGCAGCATCCAAGGGAGCAGGAGAATCAATGTTTCGGGCATAAGCCCTTCTTCAGGAGGAAGAAGGGCTTCTGCCCGAAACGTCGATTCGCCTGTTCCTTGGATGCTGCCTGACCTGCTGCGCTTTTCCAGCAACACATTTTTTCAGCTCTGATCTCCAGCATCTGCAGTCCTCACTTTCTCCATATTTCTTCTACCAAAATGCATTGCCTCGCATTTCTCTGCATTCTCAGTGGGTGGACTGCAGTTGTTCAAGAAGGCAGTTCGCTGCCACTTCCTCGAGAACAATTAGGGTTAGACAATAAAGGCTGGCCAGCCAGTGATGCCCACATGCTACAAATAAATAAAAATTGAAATTCATCTGCCAGGTGTCTGCCCTGATAACCAACTTGTCGATGTCGTTCTGAAATTGATCAGCATCATCCTCATATTTGACTGTTCGCCTTATCTTAGTAATATCTGTAAATTTGGACATTTTTGTTAATATAAATCAGAAAAACAAAGATCCTAACATTGATCACTTGGGAATGCCACCTTCAGCTCATCGCTGTTTGGAGAAATGCCCATTTATGCCGACCCTATGTTACCTGTCTGTTAGCCAGCTTTTAATCCATACTGCCAAAGACCCCTCAATCTCAAACATTTCTAATTTGCTAACCAACCTGTTATTTGGCACATATTAAATGCTTTCTTGAAAATCCAAAAATACAACATCAACAGCACTGTCCTCATCCATTACCTGTGTCACCTTGTCAAAAAACTGAATTAAATTTGTCAGACATGACCTGCCCCTGACAAAGCAATGTTTACTGTCTCGTATTAACTTTTCTCCATGTACATTTACCTTAACCGTGTTTCAGCTTCCATCAGTTTTCCCACTGTTGATGTCAAGCTGACAGGTCTGGGTTATCCCTTTACCCTTTCTTAAATAATTTAAGTCACATTTGCAATCCTCCACTCCTTGGGACTATCCCTGTAGAGCGGGAAAATTTCTGTCAACGGCTCCACAATTTGTTCCCTGTCTTAGCAATCTAGGCTGTACAGGCATTATTATACCAGCTTTTAATTCTCAGTTTTCATTTATTCAATTAACAGTTTGCCATCCATCATGTGAAATTCAAACTTTTAGACCCAGAGTATTAATCTGGAACTCCAGATTGCTAGTCTATTGACATTACCACTACACCACTGCCTCCTCATCATACCTGTGTGCTATGCAATTAATCTCAGAATTGATCTGATTCTGCATAGAAGCTTTATACATTACTTGTTTAGACCGCCATAATTTCAGAAAAGTGTTAGATTCTGACACTGTTGCAGAATTTCCTAGAGTTCAGAATTAGAATCAATCTTCCTGTGATGATGCCAACTATTTTCTTTTATGAACATTGAGTTTAACATGATAAGTTGTGCTTATGTTGATTCCTCAGATGAATATGGTTGGGGAACTTGTCCAGAGCAATTGTCAAGCTTTGAGGCCAGATTTGTGATTAATTGTGTACCTCATTACAGATGTAATACCAGCATTGGGATCTTTGCTTAATTATGTATGCAAATCCTTGTGGTTGGAAGTTTGTGAACAATGTAAAAGCTGGCCTGAGCCAAATAATTTGTTTTGGTGCAATGTTTTAGGTAATTCTTAATTATGGGTGATTTAAAAGGTTCTATGATTGGGCAATATAATGAGAGCAGAATGGGCAAGGGATAGTTGCATTTCTTGTTTGATCCTCACTTATGGGTGTTTAAGGAAAGCAAAGTTTGTAGCAAACGTAGGGGTACTCTAAAGTTTTGAACTGGTTTTCTTTCATGTCTGTCTATATGTCTGTAGTTTTGTATTATGTGTGCTTTCAAATTCGTGATAAGGCTGGTAGGTTCTCATTTTCAAGTCAAGGAGGAAAAGGCTGTTGTGCTAGTGTTTTCGGAACAGGGTTGGTATTTTCGATTCCTTGGGAAGCTGGCCTGGTGTTGTGGATTTCTGGGTGGATTTACTGGGCATCTGTGCAGCAGATGACCTTTAAATAGTTTTGAAGTTGTTATTAGCAATGCCTGGCAAGGAAATTCCCCTTCTTCAAGATTTAATTGAGTTGGCGAGAGAAGGCTTAGTTTTCACAATATCAAATAGAATTACTTTTATTCATCTATGGGATATGGGCATCGCTGGTTCCACCAGCATTTATTACCCATTCCTAACCGCCCAGGCGGTGGTTAAGTCATGTGTCAGCCAGACCAGGTAAGGGTGTAAGATTTCCTTCCATAAAGGACATTAGTGATCCACTTGGATTTTTACAGCAATCGACAATGGTTACATGGTCACCAGTACAACGTCTCCCTACTCCAAATGTTTACTGAATTCAAATTTCGCAGTTTTCCATAAGAGGATTTGAACCCGTGTGCCTAAAACATTAACCTGTGATTTTAGGTTATTCGTCAAACAACATTACCGTTGTGCCACTGTGTCCTTGCTCTAGATTTCATACTTCCTTTTAAATTGGGATTAAGAATTTAATTTCTTGCATTTAATTAACTATGGCATCTCACATGATCAGACCAGTAACAATTTAAATTGTTACTCTACTTAGTGACAAGATTGTTGTTTTAGGGCCTAGGCTAAACATAAACCCAGGTTATTGTTTGGAGGGAGGAGGAAGCTTGACCTCGCCACCCCAGTTCCATTGTTAATACCTAGGCACCTATTTAAATTTTCAATGAATATGATTGATCTGTGTCGTAAACTGGTAATTTGTTGGAGTCAAAGTTAAGACATTTCTAGAAATGTCATCAGCATCTGTTAACACTAGAATACGCTTATCCAAGTGCTCAAGACTGGATTCTGTACAATAAAATAGTTGATCTGCCTCCAAAGCTGGAACTTGAGCTTAATTTTGCATTCAGTGCTATTTATTATTTAAAGGAGTTCATTGACCTAGCATTAACCTCTTGTTTGGATCCATAGTACAGCCACAACTCTGTGAATAAGTAATGCCCTTCTATTCTCTACTCTGGTTTGCAATTATTGGAGCATTTTAAAACCTACAGTTCACCTCTTAAATGCAAGCAAATCAAATGCCAGCTTCTCCTCATAAGAATATCCAGCATGTCGAAAGCATAGTGCCCAAATAGCATGAGGTTTTTTGGTACTGTTCTACTCTTAAGTTACCTTTATTTAGATTTTACTTTATGCTTTTGTAGTCATGCAGCGTGGAAACAGGCCCTTCAGTCCAATCAGTTCCCACTGACCGTATTCCCAAACAAGTCCGTTTCTCTCCAAATGCGTATAAATTATATCTTTTGGAATCTCCTCTAACAACTTACCCACCGCTGATACCAGACTCGCCTGTCTATAGTTTCCAGGCTCCTCCTCACAGACTTAAACAATGACACAGCATTAGCCACCTTCCAGTACTTCACCCATGTTTATAGATGGTAAAATATTTCTGTTGGGGCCCTGCAATTTGCTCCCTAACTTCCCACAGCGTTCTGGGATACACTTGATCAGGTCCTGGAGATGTTTTCCAAGAGCTCCAGCACTACCTCTTCCATAATGTGAACTGTTTTTAAAAGATCAGTATTTATTTCCCCGAGATGTCTAGCCTCCGTTTCTTTCTCAGCAGTAAAAACTGGCTCAAAATATTCATTTAATATCTCTCCCATTTTCTGAGGTTCAACACAAAGACAATGTTGTTGATCTTTAAGGGATCCGACTCTCTCTCTAGTTGCTATCTTGCTCTTAATGTATTTACAGAATCTTTTTGGATTCTTTTTAACCTTATCCACCAAGGCTATCTCATATCTCCTCTTTGCCTTCCTGATGTCCTCCTTAACAATACCTCTACACACTCTATACTCTTCAAGAGATTCAACTGATCTCAACTGTATATCTAATATTCATCCATTGTTCCCTAATCTTACCAGCCTTGCCTTTCACTCTAACAGGAACATAATGCTTCTGAACTCTAGTTATCACAATTTTGAAAGCCTCCCACTCGTCAGTTGTTCCTTTACTTGTGAACAATCTACTCCAATCAATTTTTGAAAATTCTTGTTTCATACCCTTAAAATTTGCCTTATTCCAATTAAGAACTTTTATAAATGACTTATTCTTTTTCATAACTCTTTTAAAACTACTAGTAATATGATCATTAGTCCCAAACTGTTCCCCCATTAACACTTCAGTCACTTGCTTTGCCTTATTTCCCAAGAGGAGGAATATTTACATATTGATAAAGAAAATTTTCTTGAATGGATTTAACAAATTCTTCACCATCCAAACCTTTAACACTATGGCAGTTATTGTTTGGAAAATTAAAACCCCCTACTATTACAACCTTTATTATTCTTAAATATATTTGAGGTCTCTCTACATGTTTGCGTCTCAATTTCTATCGTACTACAGGCTCCTCCGATAGTCAAATCCTATCAAGGTGATCATCCCTTTCATTTCTAATTTCAATCCATGAAATGATCCCTGAGAAATATGTCCTGTAATTACGTAAAGTTTTCTTTTTTCAAAACTGCCACTCCACACTCCCACCAACTTTCCGTCCTTCATATTTTACCTAAAACCTGGAAGGTTGTGCTGCTAGTTGTTCTGTCCTTCCTTCAATGAAGTTTGCACAATAGCTATGAAGTCCCGGTCTCAAGTTCCTATACAAGCCCTGAGTTCATCAGCCTTACCTCTAAGATCTCTTGTATTGAAATAAATGCAGATTAATTCTTCAAAGTTACTTTGTTCTCTGACTAGCTCTTGTCTGTCTTTGCTAATTAACTCGGTCTTTTTCTAATTCAGAACTACCCTCATCTATCTTTCTATTTTCATTGTTAAATATGAAGCCCCCATCCTCCCAAAATAGAACTCTCAAACCTCCCCGCCAGGATAGTGGTCCTTTTTGAACAGGTCTTTTCTGTCCCAGAAGAGATCCCAATGATCCAAGAAACTGAATCCCTGCACATTGCACCACTTCTTCAGCCATTGAGTTATCTCCCTTATCATTTTATTCCTTCCCTCATTAGAACTTGACACCCTCAACCTGTACAGATATTGCAACATACCTCTGAAGCAGCTGGGATTTGAACCCAGGCTGTTTGGCCCAGAGGTAAAAACAATGACTGCAGATGCTGGAAACCAGATTCTGGAATAGTGGTGCTGGAAGAGCACAGCAGTTCAGGCAGCATCCAAGAGTCAGGAATGCGACCACTGCCCAATAGGAACCCCGAGTTTCATTTTTTTGTTTAATTAAATATTTGCATGAATATGATCAACCTGATGAATTTGCATCAATTGTACAACCTTTGACAGGTTAGATTTGTTGGCTGTGTAGTTTGGTGTTAGTAAGGAAAAAAATATTATGAATAATTTGAAGAGAATGACAAGTCTTCTGAAAGGTGGCCACAAACTGCCTCCAAAACCAAGATATTCTGAACTGTTTATAATTGTCAAACATTTTCAACCAATGAAAGTTATAGTTCTTACCTAGCCAGGATTGTGCATATGTATATATAAACTTTCAATCTAACTTTAACTTTTTCTTTTCAACAGCTATTAGAATTATTTGACAGTGAAGATCCACGTGAACGAGACTTCTTGAAAACAACTCTGCATCGTATCTATGGAAAATTCTTGGGCCTAAGGGCTTATATCAGAAAACAAATCAATAATATATTTTATAGGTGTGTGACTGAAAACTTGTGTAAATTTGTATTCCATATTTTTAATTAGTAATTGGGCAACTAGTTGATAATCTTTAAAATCAGAATCCCAATTTGTTCGAATGCTTAAGAGGTTAAAACATATGTGTTCCACCCATCTTTGGACATTTCTGGGCATGTAAGCTATGTGGCATTCCTTTTCCTGTCATCAGAAAATTCAACTGTTCATTGAACAATCCCAGAATTTTCATGTCTTTATTACTCTGAACAGAAACTTGCTAGTGGTTGTAGTCTGAAATGAGCTCCTCCTGCAAGTGTTTCAGCCTAAAAGATTTTTCTCTGAACTTATTATATACCTCCTAATATGGTCAGCTTTCAAGACTCTAAAGCCCATTGTTTTCTGATGCCACAATTGTCCAACATTATAAATCAACTTGTCTCTTCTGATTTTCTTTCTCTGCTTTAAAGCTCCTTTGCATTTTGCAGAATTGAATAAAGCACACACAGTATAATCTAACTTTCGTTTTTAATCTTGGGATGTGGACTATGCATGACCGCAATTATTATCCATCTGTAATTACACTGCAGAGGTCGTGGTGGGTTTTGTCCTATGATGGTGGTGGATAGAGTATTCTGGGATCCACAGGGGTGGGTAGAGTATTTTTGGATGTTAATTAGCAGCAGTAGATATACTAGTTGAATGTGACTTAATGGTGATAATATTCTTGCTGCATTATCACTTTTATAATCCAATTGTGGAGATTATGGGAGAGAGAGAGGTGCCACCTGTTCATCACGTATAATGCCGCTACAAAGTGCCAGTAGTGGGAGGCGTTGAACAAACAAACAGTACTGTGTTGTATGATATTGCTCATTTTGAGTAGTGTTGCAGCTGATGTTAGCCAGATGAGCGACAGATATTCCATCACTTTCCTAAGTGGTGTTGTAGATGTGGAGCGATTTTTAGAAATGTAAAGGTGAATTATTGTAATGTTGCTCTTGTTACATCATAATGACATGACAAGACTGGTTTGGTTTCTGATTTCTGAGGGGTCCAAGGTGTTGATACCATTGAAAATCATGAAGATACATTCGGACTTTCTCTATTACTTGTGCTGAAAATGTTTACTTGCTGTTCATCAGCCCAACTCAGAATTCCATCTAGTGGTAGTACAGTGGCTCTGCTGCCTCTCAGTACCATGGACCTGGGTTCAATTCCAGCCTTGGGTGACTGTATGTGTGAAGTTTTCACATTCCCCCTCTGTTTTGGTTTCTGCCAGGTGCTCAAGTTTCCTCCCATAGTTCAGGTTAGGTGAGTTGACCATGCAAAATTGTCTTGTAGAATTTAGGGATGTGTTGGTTTGGTGAATTAGCCATGGTTAATGTGGAGTTATGGGAATAGGGTGGGATGTTGTTCAGAGGGCGAGTGCAGACTCTGAGCCAAATGACCTCTACCTGAACTGTAGGGATTCTATGATTCCTGGCAAAAATGGTTTGCTATTGGAAATTTGTGATTGGTGCTAAACATTATGAAATCAGCTTTATTTTGGATTTAAAAATCATCTAATGAAACAAATGAATTGATTGGATGCACACTTATCTGAGGAATTTGTGCATAATTGTGCTGAGGCTATGGATGACTGTCCTCTGCCAACTAGTGATCATCAGTAAGAATCTAGTCCTCTTTGATTTTGCTTTTGTTTGACATACTTGGTCAAATAACATTCCTCCATCCAGCTCGTGTCATGTCTATGTTAAGATTTGATAAGATTTGAAATAGAATGATTCAAGCAGAACTTAATCTGAGAATCAAGCAGGATATTGGTGACTATAGTTAATTTGACAGCATTATTGATGACTTGCATTGCTTTACTGATTGAGAAGGCTGATGTGCTGACAATTATGCAGTTTTTTTATCTAACACACAAACGTGGATCTCGGACATACCTAGGCAATCTTAAGCATTATGTCATAGTTGTATCAGAGCAGCTTGACTGGGAGAGTGGCTACTTTTATCTACATCTTCAACATTTTAGATGGGATTTTGAGTCTTTTGCAGTTTTCAGTGCAGTAAGTTACTTAATGTAAAATTTAGTAAACTAATTAAGTCAATATATGTAATATTTATAATGGAACTATTGAAAGGAAACAGTAGGATCATCTATTCAAAGCTAGATGCAAGCACTTCAGCCCTCTATATTGAATTGCATCCTGGGCTCCACACTGACTGAGAATGTTCATGAAGCTTTCTCTTGATTGTGATGTGATAGCAATAGAATTTTCCTCTGATCTGTTGGTTGCAGAACCATTTAGATGTTTATATAGGCTATAACTTCTGGTGTTTGATGTGCATGTTGCACTGTATAATATCTTATTTTAAGTTATATGTAGTACGAAGCTCTGCATCATCAGCTCTTCCTCAATTTGAGAATCGCATCTGCTCGGATGCAAGTCTCTGCCATGTATCTCCATGGCACAGAACTAGTCAATTCCAAATCTTCAGATCTTTGAACACATGCAGTAGGACATTCCATGAGATAGTAGAACCCAAAGTTAGGATTTGCTTCCTTTATCTTCCTTCCTTTACTGATATTCTGCTTCCTCATTTAAAGTGCTTGGATTCAAGGCTGTTATGATGGTACTGCTCCTGGTAGATTTTCTTACACTTTACATTGAACCATTGTTGGTCTTCTAGCTTGGATTGTAATCAAGGATTCAGGAATGTAGCAAGTCAGGATGTGGCCGTATTTGGTTCACCTACAGCTGTTTGTACCTAATTTCAGATGTAAATTTTTCTTTGCGCTATCCCACTTAGTGGTAATGCCACCATACAGTGGAGACCGGGTTTTATCTTGTAGTTTTGCACTGAATCCATTTCTGATAGTGCTATCCAATGTGTTTAACAGTACGTGGGCACATATGTTGGTTACCTCAGGTTCGTTCTGTGAACCCTACCCCTCTGGATTCTGTGCTGGTACAATAAAGGTGCCCTTAGTGGCAAAGTTTGAAGTCCTTAACCTGGCATGCATTCTGTGACCTTGTGTTCTTCAGATTAGAAACAATATGAGAGAACGCTGTTCTAACATTTAAGTGTGGTTGGTCATGGATCAACAGGCGTTTTCCCTTAGTTTTTCTTAGTAGATATCTTAAAAGATTTGATAGACTGTATATTTCTTGTGGTGATTAGAGGCTATCAGTATTAAGAGTTTCATAGACTCACTGAATACCTAAAGTGCAGAAAGAGGCCATTTGGTCCATCAAGTCTGCACTGATCCTTTGAAGAGCATCCCACTCAGACCTATCCCATTGCCTTATATTTCCCATGGCTAACCCACCTAACCTGGACACTGTGGACAACTGAGCATGGCCAATCCAATTAACCTGAATATCTTTAGACTGTGGGGAAAAAACCCACGCAGACGTTGGGAGAATATGCAGGCTCCACATGGACATTTGTCCAAGGGCCTGGGTCCCTAGTGCTGTGAGGCAGCAGTGCTAACCACTGTGCCTCCATGCTGCCCAAGAGTTGCCAAGCAATCCAACTGCAAATGCAGAAGAAATTTCTCAACCCAAAGATAGTGAGAGTGGAACTTGCTACCACAGGAAATGTCATGGAGCACGTAAACAGACCCTTCGGTCCAACTAGTCTATGGCAAACGTAATCCCAAACTAAACTAGTCCCATCTGCCTAGTCCTGGCCCATATCCCTCCAAACATTTGTATATCCATCTAAATGTCTTCTAAACATTGTAATTGTACCCGCATCCGCCACTTCCTGAGGAAATTCATTCCACACACGAACCATCCTCTGGTTAAAACAAAATTTGCCTTGTGTCTTTATTTAAATCTCTTCTCTCTCCCAAAAAAATGTACCCCCAAGTCTTGAAATTGCCCATCTTAGGGAAAAGACAATTGCCATCAACACTATCTATACCTCTCATTATGTTATAAACGTCTATCAGGTCACCTCTCAATCTCCTATGCTCCAGTGGAAAAAAGTTCCAGCCTGTGGTTGAAGTAAATAATATAGATTCGTTTATGTGAAAGCTAGACAGGCATTTGAGAGTGAAGAGAATCGACGATTGAGAGGTATAAATGAGTGATGCATCAGCAAGATTCTACTCATAATGTAACTCAGTGTTATATTTCTCATGTCCTGTAGAGAATACCTTGGCATGTTCCAATATGTTAAAGGTATTATATTATTATAAGTTGATCATCTTCACAACTGGTTGACTTCCCATTCAAATAATAATTAATTTCAGTTTCCCTACTTGCATGGTGAAATTGGACCTCTGAACTTAATTTCTAGAATAAACTTTATGTGTGAGTATAATTTATAAATTGTATAATTCTCTGTTGCTGTTCTGGCTTGAATGTTTAGTTAATAGGATTAAGTTTGATTCTCTTCTGAATATATTATAATTCATTGGTCCTAGGTTTATTTATGAAACTGAGCATCACAATGGTATAGCAGAATTGTTGGAAATTTTGGGAAGGTGAGTAATTGCTATTTTCTTTAAGTAATATGGAGTTATTCTGAAATTTAAAAATGACAATTGACATTAACTCAATGTTCTTTGAAAAAACATAAGTATATTAAAGTATTGATGATGATCACCATAACTACCAGAAGAGAGTGTGCATGTGATCACAGTTTGTTTGAGTATAATATTTAAAAATAGGTCTGTGGTGTATCAAAAGGAAATGTAACTAGGTTGCATGTACTTGTTTTGCTCCCATGTGGTAATGCATTTAAGTATATATGTGCTTCTGGTGAGGTTTATTATTCCAGTAGGTGTTTATATTAAAAAAAGATATTGACCTGTATTCTGCACTTAAATGTAGATAAGATCTTTAAAGCATTACAAATCAGTTAAAACAGCAAGTAACTGCATTATATTTCATGCAGAGGTAGTCAAGAAGGATGAAAGTCACAGGAAATACAAGTGATTTTAACATCTTTAAAATGGTAAAGTTGATGCTTAATACTAGAGGATGTATTCTGAGAGATTTATAAAATATTTCTAAATTAAAATTTACATGAGAGTTTAGAAAGCTATCTCAAAGTATGTAAACATGCTTTCTTGAGAAGGGGAAGGGAGAAAAAAAAATTAAAACTGAAGAGCAAGCACATACACTTGAAATGGTTGAAAATAGAAACTGAAGTAAAATTTGCTCCTGTTGAATTTTATACCATTTTTGTATTCCTTGGGTGAGGAATTGAACATTGAATACTAACATCCAGTTCTCTAAGTACTTTCTTAATTTTATATGCAACCTATGTATGAAATGTTTTTTAAGTGAAGGGTAGAATAGCAATACATGTGAATTATGCATACTCTATAATTAAAAACACAATACTGGTTGACAGGTTGTAGCTGGAACCATGCCCACTGTCTCAGTTGCATTTCCCAAAAAAGTGATGAGATTTGATGTTGTAAATTGCAACATAGAACATTACAGCGCAGTACAGGCCCTTCGGCCCTCGATGTTGCGCCGACCTGTCATACCAATCTGAAGCCCATCTAACCTACACTATTCCATGTACGTCCATGTGCTTGTCCAATGACGACTTAAATGTACTTAAACTTGACAAATCTACTACCGTTGCAGGTAAAGCATTCCATACCCTTCCTACTCTTTGAGTAAAGAAACTACCTCTGACATCTGTCCTATATCTATCACCCCTCAATTTAAAGCTATGCCCCCTTGTGCTTGCCGTCAACATACTTGGAAAAAGGCTCTCCCTGTCCACCCTATCTAACCCTCAGATTGTCTTATATGTCTCTATTAAGTCACCTCTCAACCTTCTTCTCTCTAACGAAAACAGCCTCAAGTCCCTCAGCCTTTCCTCATATGACCTTCCCTCCATACCAGGCAACATCCTAGTAAATCTCCTCTGTACCCTTTCCAAAGCTTCCACATCCTCCTTATAATGCGGTGACCAGGACTGTACACAATACTCCAAGTGCGGCCGCACCAGAGTTTTGTACAGCTGTAGCATAATCTCATGGTTCCATAACTCGATCCCTCGATTAATGAAAGCTAAAACACTGTTGTGGTTCTGTTCGCCGAGCTGGGAATTTGTGTTGCAGACTTTTCGTCCCCTGTCTAGGTGACATCCTCCGTGCTTGGGAGCCTCCTGTGAAGTGCTTCTGTGATGTTTCCTCCGGCATTTATAGTGATTTGTATCTGCCGCTTCCGGTTGTCAGTTCCAGCTGTCCGCTGCAGTGGCCGGTATATTGGGTCCAGGTCAATGTGCTTATTCATTTGAATCTGTGGATGAATGCCATGCCTCTAGGAATTCCCTGGCTGTTCTCTGTTTGGCTTGTCCTATAATAGTGGTGTTGTCCCAGTCGAATTCATGTTGCTTGTCATCTGAGTGTGTGGCTACTAAGGATAGCTGGTCGTGTCGTTTCGTGGCTAAGAGAAATGCCTAAGAGAAAGACAACGGAACAAGGACATGCCGCAACCCAAAGGACTAGCCACACTACCATACATCAAGAGCATTTCCGAACTGACAGCCAGACTACTGCGACCACTAGGACTCATAACAGGACACAAACCAACAGCCACTCTCAGACAACGACTCACCAGGACAAAGGACCCGATACCCAGCATGAGCAAAACCAGTGTAGTGTACAAAATCCCATTCAAGGACTGCACAAAACACTACATAGGACCAACCAAAAGACCGCTAACGATCCGCATCCATGAACACCAACTAGCCACGAATCGACACGACCAGCTATCCTTAGTAGCCATACACTCAGATGACAAGCAACATGAATTTGACTGGGACAACACCACTATTATAGGACAAGCCAAACAGAGAACAGCCAGGGAATTCCTAGAGGCATGGCACTCATCCACAGATTCAATCAATAAGCACATCGACCTGGACCCAATATACCGGCCACTGCAGCGGACAGCTGGAACTGACAACCGGAAGCGGCAGATATAAATCACTGTAAATGCCGGAGGAAACATCACAGAAGCGCTTCGCAGGAGGCTCCCAAGCACTGAGGATGTCACCTAGACAGGGGACGAAACGTCTGCAACACACATTCCCAGCTCGGCGAACAGAACCACAATAACGAGCACCCGAGCTACAAATCTTCTCACAAACTTTGAAAGCTAAAACGCTGTATGCCTTCTTAACAACCCTGTCAACCTGGATGGCAACTTTCAAGGATCTGTGTACCTGGACACAGTGATCTCTCTGCTCATCTACAGAATCTTACCATTAGCCCAGTACTTTGCATTCCGGTTACTCCGACCAAAGTGAATCACCTCACACTTGTTCGCATTAAACTCCATTTGCCACCTCTCAGCCCAGTTCTGCAGCTTATCTATGTCTCTGTAACCTACAACATCCTTCGTCACTATCGACAACTCCACCGACCTTAGTGTCATCTGCAAACTTAGTAACCCACCCTTCTACGCCCTCATCAGGTCGTTTACAAAAATGACAAACAGCAGTGGACCCAACACCGAACCTTGTGGTACACCACTAGTAACTGGACTCCAGGTTGAACATTTCACATCAACCACCACCCTCTGTCTTCTTTCAGCCAACCAATTACTGATCCAAACTCCCATATCTCCCACAATCCCATTCTTCCGCATTTTGTACAATAGCCTACAGTGGGGAATCTTATCGAACACCTTGCTGAAATCCATATTCACCACTTCAACCGATTTACTCTCATCTATCTGTTTGGTCACCTTCTCAAAGAACTCAATAAGGTTTGTGAGGCACGACCTACCCTTCACAAAACCGTGCTGACTATCCCTAATCAAATAATTATTTTCTAGATGATTATAAATCCTATCTCTTATAACCTTTTCCAACACTTTACCAATAACTGAAGTAAGGCTCACTGGTCTATAAATTGAGTGATGATTCATATATCTGGCAGATTAATCCACTGCTCTCTGGGGAACAGAATTCCACAGGCCAACTACAGTCAGGAAAAATTCCACCTCATCTCCCTCTTAAATGGTATTCCTCGTTACTTTTAATCTGTGCCTGTTGAATTTCTTTCAATCAATTGAAGAATGGTGAAATTCCATCTTTTTTCACGTTTGATTTAATTTTGAAATGAGACGTTACAAATGAATAGCTTCCAACTCTATAAGCCCCACATTCCTTTCATCAGCATCAGTCAGTGTGTTTTCATTTTTACAAGTACAATTATCCAATGGCTGACCCCTTCTGTGTACAGCTAACCTTATTTTTCTAGATTGCCCTCAAAAGGGAAAATATTGCCCTCAAAGGGACCCCTTTGTCCATCCTGACTGTGACTTGCACAAAAAACTTTGATTAGTCTCACACACTTTGCCCTTCATCTGACTCTGCCTGATTCAAATATGATTTTCTAAAATGCCTTAAAAATGAATTCTAGTATTTTTCCAGTGATAGATTTTAGACTAACTGCCTATGTTTCTGATTTCTGTCTCGCTCCTGTCTTGAGATAGAGGTGTAATGTTTGCAGTTTTCCGATTTTCTGGAACATAACCATTCAGTCACCTAAATGTTATGATAATTGCATATACTGTTTCTGAATTTTATTTCCAATGAGAATGATTTCCAAATTCCCACACGTGCTCAGACAATAACACAAACAGTAATGGTCAGGGTAATTGCATATTACATCTGGGCGATGCATCCTATGTATATTTGAACACAGTCAATTTAGAAAAAGTAATGTTCTACTATATTCCAAGCTACAGTTTTATAACAAAAGTGACTAATGATCTACATGGTGAAATGTTAACAGGAAAGTACTAACTTTAAAGCTTATTTCCAAGAGTTGAATTATTAGAATCCATTCAGAATATATTTTATGATAAGCCTTTTTTTTGATCGGCTGGGTGCTTTGCACTGACTTTTCTGAAATAGTTTTTGTTTCCAAATTATATGCTTGTGTTTGCTTCCTTGTTAAAAATAAATTGGACACTCAAACTTGTGTAAGTATAAAGAAAATTAATTAAAGCATTGAACTTCACTACAACTGAAAGCAAAAGACTGTTTGAAAGAATAAAAGTGACAGCACCCAATTGTAATTCCAAAAATCAGTTTGTGTCTCATCAGATTTTGTTTATATCTCTTTGATTTCTTAACTTATAATTGAAGAGTCCATGTATGTTGTTATCACTATGATGGGATGTTAACTTGTTTTGCAAATGGACAATAGTGCAAAATTCTTAATAATTATTCTCACATAGCGTCTGAAGATTTCAGTCATGCATCAGTTTGGCATCTTTTTATACCTAAGTAAGAATGAGTAACATAAGCTTTATTGAAGATGAAAGCCTTCAGAACAATTCATAAAAGAGCCAAATTGCTGTTTTAGAAAAATGTCCAATTAGCAAAATATTTCTTTAATGTCAAAACAGGTACAGGAAAGATTATCTTTTATAACTATCTCAACAATTAATGGATGAGGGAGGTTTTAGGCATATTGTTTGATATTTGATGTCCTTAATTATAAGGAAGGAGTGTAACATTAGCAATCACCTAATTTCAAGGAATTTTGTTTTGTAATATATTGCTTGTTCCTTGGGTTACTCCCTTTATGTTAAAACATCTGCCTGATTTCCAACTCTGAGCCAATATGAATTAGTGTTTTATCTTTAGTGTTGTTTCTGCCTCTGATTCCATCCTACTCTCAGTTTGGCCTCTGAGCAATAGACTCTAGCCAAATAGACATGCCAGCATTTCCCTAAAGCCTCTTAAAGGATCCACCTTCTTCATGGCTCTGCTGCATTTCGGTATTCATATGGCTGATGCAGCTTGCCATTCTGTCAAGTTTCCTGTACTACATCAGACAAGCAGTCTGGAAGTCCATTTGCTTTGTTTTCATTACTAACCTGCTATTTAGACTCTTCTAAATCACCATGCACCCCGACATTCACCAAGAAGCTGTGACAAAATTCCTTGTGCAACTGGAACACAACCTGTTGATATGACCTGGAGAAATTTATGCAAGTGCAATATTCAGTATTGTAGCACTAACTCAGACTACCCCAAAGCATCTGTCTGTCTTCTGAAAGGAAAATAGAATAAAAGACAAAGTAGGACAAATACAAGAGGGAAACAAAAAAGCAGAGTAAAATTTTAGCAACAAGATGACTTGTACATATAAAAATTGCATATCTTTTGATTGTGGCCATAGCATATTTTTTGTTTTCAATATAAATAAATTCCCATTTCAGTTTGCCTCCCTCTGCTTTTTTCATTTCTATGCTTTGCCAGTCTCTGCAATTTTCTGCACTCAATTTGTACATCTTTTCTAACTCCCTTTCAATTTCATCTTTATCCTTTTCTTTGTTCTGTTTCAACACCTGCAGCTGTTATGCTCCTGTTCTTTGTATTCCTGCAATATGATGACTTATGATGAAATGTTAAATAGGTTGGATCAGTCCTTATTGGTGTTTACAGGCGAGGTGACCCTACTGATTCTAAGGGGGTTTGACAACGTAAATAGTGAGAGAATGTTTTCATGGGGATTCCAGAACTAGATGGTCCAGTTTCAGATTGGGAATCTCTTATTTCAGATGGTGATGTGCAGTTTCTTCTGAGCATTGTTCATGTTTGGAATTCTATCTTCCAGTGAACAATGTAGGCTGGGTCACTGAATGAATGTTAATTGCTGAGTAACTCCGATTTTTTGTTTGACTTCAGCGTTGAAGGTTATGGGAGGTAGGCAGAGACATTGATATGTACCGTAAGTAAGCGCTCAGGTGAATTGGGCAGTAAAGAAGGCAAATTGCATGCTGACCTTCATCGCAAGAGGATTCGAGTTCAGGAATAAGGATGTCTTGCTGCAATTATACAGGGCACTGGTGAGGCCATACCTGGAATATTGCATGCAGTTTTGGTCTCCTTAGCTGAGGAAAGATGGTCTTGGAGTAGAGTGGGTGCACTGAAGGTTTACTGAATTGATTTCTAGGAAGGCAGGATTGACGTACAGGAGAAATTGGGTCAGATAGAATTGTATTCACTGGTGTTTAGAAGAATGAGTGGGGATCTCATTAAAAACCTACAAAATTCTAACAGGAATAGACAGATTAGAAATAGGCATTATAGTTTAAGGATAAGGGGTAGACCTTTTCGGGAGTGAGTTCAGGAGAAATATCTTTACTTCAGAAAGTTGTGAGCCTGTGGAATTCACTGACAGAAAGTGGCTGAGGCCAAAGCATTGTGATTTCAAGAAATAGGTAGATATAGCTCTTGTGGCTAAAGGGATCAAGAGGTGGGTAGGATTAGGGTATTGAGCTCCATGATCAGCCATTATCATACTGAATGGCAGACGACTAATGAGGAGTTGAATAGCCTACTCCTGCTTTTACCATGAGTTAGGTCTGTCTGGCTCAATATGAGAGAGGTGCTAGAAGTATATAAAATTCTGTGTTGACATATTTTATTTGTCATTACTTCCTGTTGCACACTTTTGTTTTACTGCCACGTTTTGTTAATTTAGCTCAAATTCAGAATTGAAGGGTTTTTTTAAGAATATAGAAGTCAAAAAGGAACCAGATCTGTAAAACAAAACTATAATCAATGAAAATTGCTTGGCAGAACAATAAGTAAATGAACCAGTTGAACAATTCAACTTGCTAAAACAAATTTAGGATTTTTTTCTTCTAATTGAAAATTCAGCTACGTATTTTTGTAAATTGCCAGTCATAGTTAAAAAGTGAGAAATATGAAGTGCAGAAAACTAGTATGCAAGTATAGGCTGCACCTGGAGTATTGAGTCCCCTTACTTGAGGGATATCGTTGCATTGAGGCACTTCAGAGGAGGTTCAGTGGATTGATTCCAGAAAGGAGGGTTTTGTCTCATGAAGAGAGATTGAGCAGTTTAGGCCCGTACTTTCTGGAGTTTAGAAAAATGAGAGAACTCATTGAGCTTTAAGATACTTTTTATTTTAATATTCTGTTTTCTCTTTCTTTATCAATTTAATGTGCATCCTTTACTAAATTCTAATATGTTCTCGATCCTCAGATGTGCTGTTTTCTTGGCAACTTCATAAAACTCTTCCTTTGCCCTAATACAGTCTTTAATTTCTCTGTTAGCCATGGTTAGGATCGCTTGCTGGATTTTTGTATCTCAAAGGAATGTAAATTAATTATAGGTCATGTATTAATTTTTTTAATGCTAGCCATTGCCTGTCTTTCATACCTTCATAATGTATGATCGTCTACAACAGTCATTTGCCTCTTATACCAACTTTTCCCTTATTTAAAATTTGGTCACTACAACTCAAAAGTTGATGTTAATCACATTATGATTACTCATTCCTTCACATTGAAGTTATTAACTAAATCCTGTTACTCAATACTGGGTCTAAAATAGCTTGTTTTCTATCTGGTTCCAGAATACTGTCTTATACACATTCAGGAATTCTTTCTTCACTATACTGGTGTGAAGACAATTTTCCCAGTTTATATGCAAATGCAAGTTCCCATGATTATTCTACTACCCTTGTTACAGTCTCCTCCTATCACTCTGTGTTCCTATTAATGTTGCCCAATTGGCTTCCTTTGCAATAGTGCCATGGTCAGTTCACTCATCTGCCCTGCAGCATTAGCTTTTGTCCATACAGGCTGCAGGAACCTCAAATCTTTGATAATCACAAGAACTGTGGTTTCTCCACTTCTGTCTTCTCAGTTCCCCATACATAATCCACTTGCAGTTGCATCCTCCAAATGCAGAGACCACAGACCAAATCACATGACCCTGTCCTAAGGGGTTTCACTGCTTCCTGAAGCACTATCCATGTAATTTCTCCCTTCATACATGACACAGTCTCCAGCTTAGTGACTATTAAACCAAAATCCCTCCAGCTGCAGATTAAGTTCTGTGACTAATTGTACATAATTATGGAAGGCTGCCCTAGTAACAACTGATCTTCAACACATCTGCAGATTTGCTAGAAGCCGGTTTTTGTTACAAGTATTTGAAGTAGATAAGTAGTATGAGTACATCATTGGCTAACGTTTGTTTCTTCTTGCTGTAGCATAATTAATGGATTTGCCTTGCCACTAAAAGAAGAGCACAAAGTTTTCTTGCTGAAAGTATTGTTGCCACTCCACAAAGTAAAATCTCTCAGTGTCTATCATCCACAGGTAAATATTAAATTCATAATTTGTGGAATTTGACTTTTAAAAAAATAAGTGAAGTTGAAATTTGAATAGCTATTTCTGAATTACTTCAAAAGCATTGATCTAGTTTATTTAATGAGGTTAGTCATAATTCAATTTATTGCAGCATGAGTTCCAATGCAAAACATGGTAGTTGAATATTTCATAGTTAAAGTTGGTCCTTCCCAGGAAAGCTGGGAAGAATTACAATATTATATCCTGACAGCAACCACACCAACCACCTTAACTTTAAATGTTTTTATAGAAAACAGCCATTAGAACTTATAGTTATTATGGATCAAAAGTCCTAGCAGCTGATAGGATATCCCGTTCTCGGAATGTTCCTTCCTTCAGATGTGCACCCTGTTGTCTGTGCAGCCCATTTTCTGACTATTGCCTTTTCTGACCTTTTCCATTAACTCACTCAGAATTTTGATCATAGCGATCTACAGAACAGAAAATGTCCCATTAAGTTTGCACCGGTGAAAAATAATTGCATTTTCCAGGACATGGCCTATTGTATGCCTTTGCATCACGTGCACATCTAAATGCTGTCTGAATGTTATGAGGGTTTCTGCATCTATAGGCAGTGTTCCAGATTCTCACCACCCTCCGGATGAAAAACATTTTCCTTGTATCCCCTCAAAACCTCCTGTCCCTTACCTTTAAATCCATGCCCCAGGTCATTGAACCCTCTATCAAGAGAAAATGTTTATTCCTACCTACCCTGTTTATGCCCTTCATAATTTTATACATCTCAGTTATGTCCTCCACAGTCTCCTGTGCTCCAAGGAAAACACCTCAGTCCATCCAATTTCTCTTCATAACTAAAACTCTCCAGTCCAGGCAGCAGGTGGTAAACCTCCCCTGTGTAATCGCATCCATCCTATGATATTGATTTCAGAATTGCACACAGTGCTCTAGCTGTGGTCTAACTAACTTTATATGCAATTGCAGCATAACCTATCTCTTCTTAACCTCTATGCCTCGTCTGATAAAGCTAACTATTTGCCTTTACATCTGCTTCTCTTGATACTTTTAAGGGACTGGTGGACATGCACACCAAGGTCCCTCTGATCCTTGGTACTTCACAGGGTTCTACTACTCCTCACGTATTCCCCTGACTTGTTACCCTGTCTAAGTCCATCACCTCGCACTTGTCCAAATTGAATTCCATTTGCCACTTATCAGCCGATCTATATCCTCCTATAGTCTGAGACTATCCCCCTCACTGTTTACCACCCCACTAATTTTCATATCTTTTGTGAACTTAGTGATCAAACATCCTGCTGAATTATCTTTTATGTGAAATAGTTCAGTGTAAGTTTTCAATTATTTTGTACTAACTTTCCAAGTTACTTTTGCTATTTATTTTATTATCTATCTGTTTTGATCTGTAGCTTTCTCCCTACAGCCAAACTTGAAGTTGTACATCAGGGATATTATACAGATGACCACTGGTTCACTTTAGTAAAATACGCAAAACCAGGTTTTTTGATGTAATATCCACACTGAGTCACAATATGGTTATTAGCAGAAACAGGCTTATCTACCTTAATAAGCATACTTAAAGATGGGGCAGAGTAGAACTCCTCAGCTCAAGCTCGTACACCCCGGCTGTTTCTTTTCCATCTTTTCTCTTAGTATGTTTTCTCCTCCTTTCTTCTTACTTCCTGCCCTTGAACTTCAAGTGAAGGCAGCACGGACTCCCAGCCTCAAGGTGAGGCCAGCACCGATTTGAGGTGAGGGCCTGTGCAGTCTGGCAGCTAGGGCCTGCACAGACTGGTTTAGAAAGATTGTTATTCTAATCTGTTGCGATGGTTTTATACTTTTGTACCAAAGATGGTGCAAAGGTCTGTAATGCTGGATGACTTATTTTTTATCTTTCTAATTTTTTTTCCTAAGAATTTGTCCTTAAGAACCTGTATCTAGGTACATTTGTACCTAAGATGGCACTGTAAATGGTGACTTGTAAACTTTTTACTATACTCATGTAAGTACATGTGACAATAAAGCTAAATCAAACTTTATCAACCCATTACCTATTACAGAACTGTAATGTGATCTCTCCGCTATCAAACAAAGGATGATGATTTGATGTTAAATCTTTAAATATATATTTAATATAACTAATTTTCTTTGTCTCTGCATGCTATAACCGTTGTTTTGGAAGATGTGCTTTCCTGGAATTAGCGGCATAGAGTAGAATTGTCACTTCAATAACTTGAATTTTCAGTTCGATTGAGTAAAACTTGTCCCCAGAAATTCTTCCTCTGTTAAAGGAGAGACCAACTTTAGAACTGAATAGCAAGCCACTATTTTTGATGGAACCAATGTTTCAATGTGTTATTATTGTGACATCCATTGTATACCATTCTGTAATCAGTTTTATTTGTGGAAAATTCAACATGAATCTGCATTGGCCTTTCACATTAGTCTAAATAGAGCCTTGGTGTCACTGCTTTTAGGGATAAGTTTAACTTGCTCATTAAAGGCAAAAGTAAAGTTACCATGATGTTACCAGACCATAACTGCGCGCTCTTATTAGAGAGAGTCAACTGGTGGTGATTTAACCTGAGGGTCAGGTGAGGTGGGACATTGAGAAGGTGAATCCTTCTTGGTAACCTCAACCAAAGAGGGATTTGTTGGCATCAACTGCAAATGGGCGTATGTATTCTTTCTGTTATGTATTCTCCTGTGTCTTATTGGCAGAAGTTACTTAAGGTGTATAACCGCAACACGTGAGAGGGTGAAACAGAATTGTATTTAATGTGGAGGTGTGTGAAATATTTGAATGGAAAAGAATAGTATAATTGGAGTTATTAATGTGTTTAGAATTCTTGAAAGTGGATAGATTAACATGTCCAAATGAAATATAATCCATAGGCTAAGAGAAACAAGGGAAGATTTAAAATTCTAGCATTTTTTCAGTCATCTCTGACTGATATTGTGCTACATAAATTCTAATGTTGTACTGTCCATTTTAAAAAGAGAGATGGGGAAACCTATGGAATTGTAGGCCAATCAGCCTAACCTCAGTAGTGAGTAAGATGTTGGCAGCATTGCTGAAGGACAACATAAACTGATATTTGGAAAGACAGCAACTAATCAAGGACAGTTATCATCTATTTGTTACAGGAAGGTTATTCCACTTGATTGAACTTATTTTCAAGGAGGTATCCAGAATAGGTGAAGAAGACTAATGCATTGATGTAGTCTGTTTGGGTTTGAGCTGTGCTTCTGACAAGATCCGATGAGTTACAATGGTCAGTAAATTTAAAGAACCCTGTTTCTCTTAAGTGAGGTCAATAACCAGTAATTAAAGTAAGTGATAGAAAAATTAAACAGGAAGATAGGAGTACTTTTTCCAGGAGTGCCTAGAACAGAAATCCACCTCATGTCCAAAAAAAGCCATTTGCTTGTGCTATAACCTTTTGGTCATGGACTGTTAGTTGGAAGATGGAATTTGACTTGATAACTCTCTTTCAGATGTTATGTGCACAATGGTCTCTTTCTGCACCTGATGTTTTCTATTATTTAATTCATTAATGGAATTTTCTGATTTTTTTCTCTACTTATTTTCAAAAAGCATTAATGCTTTTATTGCTGAAATATTACACACATTGAGCAGTGTGATGTTGCAGCTATGATATTTAGTAAGAAATATACTATACTGCTAAATGAGAATGGAACCTAAACATCGGGTTAGGTATCTGACTCCATTGTCCTGTCAGAGTAAATTGCAGATTAGCACAAATGCTTTTTTACATTAGCCAGGCAGTTAGATGTTCCCAAAAGTTGGTAGCACTGGAAACCAAATAACCTGCACCCATCTTTATTTTCCAATATCCAACTAAAGAGTTAAATTAAATTTGCAATAAATCATCTGCTAAGGTGAAATTGCTCACACTACTGCCTCACAGTGTCAAAGACCCAGGTTCAATTCCACCCTCAGGTGACTGGCTGTGTGGAGTTTACACTTTTTTTCCATGTCTGCATAAGTTTCCTCCAGGTACTTTAGTTTCCTCCCACAGTCTAAAGATGTGCATATTACGTGGCCATGCTAAATTCCCCATAGGGTCTAAGAATGTGCAGGTTGGGTGAATTAGCCATGGGAAATGCAGGGTTTCAGGGGTAGGGGGTTGGGTCTGGTTGGGATGCTTTTTGGAGGGTTGATGTGGACTCGATGGGCTGAATGGCCAGTTTTTATACTGTAGAGATTGTATGAAAAGGGGACTTCCTTAACTGTCCGACTTCATCCCATCTAACTGCATTTGCACCCTAATATCGTACTTGTACTTTAATTACAAATAAATACTGAACAGAAGTTTATCTGATTCCAATAGCAGCCCAGAATGTGCCAGAATCACTGAGAGGTTTTGACATTGAGCAGGCAAATTCTTTGTTGTCTTTCAAATTTCAGAAATGTTGCATTGTGGGCATTTCCTTCTCATTTATTTCAACATTGAATCCTCATATCTTCGTGCATCTTCTAAAATTTGTATCCTCCAATGTGATTGATCAGACGTGGCGATATGTTTTTGATGCTAGATTAGTACCATGCAAAATAGGTTTAGCATAGTGTAAATCACACTTATTTGACTTGATTAGAAGGTACAATAGAGCTACTAATCCAACAATTCAAGTATATTCCAAGCTATAAAAAGGAAAAATAATGTAGTGCTTTAACATGTTGCTTTCTGTCCTTTCTTCAGCTGGCATACTGTGTGGTGCAGTTCTTGGAGAAAGACAGCACTCTCACGGAACCTGTGAGTTTACCTCAATTAAGTGTTGTGTTTACCTTAATTAAAATGTCTCTCAATTTGTGCTTGTATTCCTTTGAGAAAGGAATTTATAGTTCTGTTTTGTTTGAAGGTCCTGAAGAATGCATTTTTTTGGAAGTGTGTGGCTTTTATCAATTAATAAGTGTTCATAAAGCATTTACAATTATTTCTGAAATACATAGTATCTATTTACATTTAGTTGATCTGTTTTGATTAATCTGTTTTAAAAAACAATTGTAATTAATGTAGTTTTGTTACAGAATAATTATCCTGTACTTGCTTTCAGAAATCCTTAATTCGAATCACATTAATTGTTTTTTTTCCATGTTACCAATAACAATTGAGTTCCAATTAATTGAGGCAGTTAATAAAGTTTATTTTTTGGATATCTGCAGATTAAAGAAATAGCTCAGATAGGAAGAAATTTATTTACAGAATAGTGGTTATAGGTTAGTTTTTAAAAATATGTGATGGTTACTTGACTTAATTGTACCACATCATGTTGTTTGTGCCAGCTGCAAACATATTGCAGTCAAACAATGCGAAAAGGTGCTGCTTTCTAGCTGTCATCAGAAGGTAACTGATGTTGTGATGTGATTACTTTATTGCTAACAAGCAGTTCATGTGCTTGTTTGTGCTAGTATTGTTGGGGGTTTAAACTAATTTGACAAGGTATTGGGATGAGAAGTGGAGGTGCATGAGGGAGTGATGTACAAACCATTTTGGAACAAAAACAAGTCAGTGTGGAAGACAATGGATATGATCAAATAAAGAGACAAGGGAGTATAACAAAGCTGGATGACATTTATTTCACTGTAAAGGGTGTTGTGCTTAAGGCAGATGAGTTGAGGGTGCTGGTTAAAACATGGGGAGATGATACTGCTGCCACATAGACATGGTCAATGAAGGGGCAGGCTCAATATTCCAAGGTATAGAAATCTTCGATGAGATATGGAGAGAGGTACAAGAACAGATGGTGTTGCAGTATTGTTCAAGGAGTCAATTACTACAATAAAAAGAGGTGGTACCTTAGATTGTTCCTCAATTGAGGCTATATGCTGCATGAACCTGAAATCAAAAATGGGGGCAGTCACTTAATGGGAATGTACTTTGGACCCCCAAACAGTCAGGTGTAGAAAGGCAGAAATGTATTCAAATTTCAGGTATGGGATTTCAACTTCCCCAATACTAATTGGGTTAAGCAAAATGTGAAAATCTCAGAAAGGATGGAATTCTTTTTTTTAATAGATATTTTTATTAGAAATTTAACATTTTGACAAGCAATTTAACATTTTTACAAGTTTACAAAAATAAACAAAACTGTCAAGTACAAACATTGATATACAATTAAATCTTAAATAAATAATAACCAAAATTTAACAAAAGAAAAATACCAAGAAAGAAAAAAAAACTCAACTAACTACTAATCTAGGATCAGTGGTGCTGGAAGAGCACAACAGTTCAGGCAGCATCCAAGGAGCAGCGAAATCCTTGTGATTTTAACGACTAATCTAACCTACAACTAACCAGAGTGTATATTTAAGTCTCTTACATTATTCAAATAAGAGAGAAAAAAAAATGGATAACACAGAAATTGAGTAGTGAGATACATGCTCGGAATGTATTAACATCAAATGTAACAAAACCCGTATTTGTGCGGGATTCCTCTCCCAAGAGGCCCCGGACCAGCCAGGTCCGTAATCTCAGTTAAATAAAAGCCCTTGTTAGGAAAGCCGAAATATCTGTATTCATATAATTCAAGAAGGGCTGCCATATTTCATGAAATAATTCGGTCTTTCGGTGCATCATATTTGTAAGGAAGTCAAGGGGAATACATTCCATAATTAATCTGTGCCAATTTGAAAGTCCAGGGGGACCCTCAGCCACCCAGTTTACCAAAATATTTTTCCTTGCACAGAAAGAGAGAATAGAAAATAGTCTCTTCCCATGCATATCCAGGGAGGGTAAGTTCGAAAAGCCCAAAAGGAGAGATACAGGGTCCACTTTAATTTCCATTCCTAAAATTTCTGTCAGGGTACTTGCTACTTTAGTCCAGTATCTGCGGATCTTATGACAGGTCCATAGGCAATGAACAAGAGTGCCCACCTCTATTTTACATTTGGGACACATTGAAGATGCTCCTGCCTTAAATTTTGCCAATCGATCCGGTGCTATATGGGCCCTATGAAGTATCTTCAGCTGGATAGCCTGAGCTCTGTTAAAGATGGTGATTCTTCTGGCGTTTTCCCAAATGTCATTCCACGTTTCTATAGAGATTTCTAGTCCCAAATCCTGATCTCATGTTTTAAGCAGATTGTCCATATCTCCCGATACTTCATCATGTAGTAAATGATAAATAGTACTGACGGAAGATGCCCCTATTGGTCGTAGTACTCCACATTCTTTATCTGATTTATAAAGACTATCTAATAATGTAGTCATCTTCTGTATATAATCTCGAATTTGGAATTATCGAAAGAGGTGTCCATTAGGTAATTCGAATTTCTGATGCAGCTGTTCAAAAGACATCAGGACCCCATCTTTAAATAGGTCCCCTAGACATGAGATACCCCTGGATCTCCAGAGTTTAAAAGTGGCATCTGTAAGCCCTGGTTAGAATCCCCATGCTCCCACTATCGGCACATAGGGGGATGTTTTATGTGAGTTGCCCTCATTTTGCCGCATTATATTCCAGGCTTTAATTGTGTTTAGTATTATAGGGTTTTTACAGTGATCCGTAATGATTTTCCTCTTGTCTGAAAATAAAAGGTTAATAATTGGGCATTTTACTTGAGAAGCCTCGATGTCCAGTTAGATTGGGTCTTGTCTGATCCGCAATCAATCAGCTATGTAACTTAATAGGGAACTTCCCAGATTTTAGGAAATATCAGTTAAGTCCAATCCTCCCCTTGCTTGTGGAAGCTGTAGCTTCTTCAGCTTAATGAGGGGCTGTCTATGATTCCAGATAAAGGAACCCAAACAGCCATATAACTTACGTAGTGCCAGCCTCGGCAGCATCACCAGAAGCATTATCATAGGGTATAGGAGATGGGGCAGGACATTCATTTTAATTAGTGCTATTCTACCCAGCCAAGAAATTGGAAGGTCTCCCCATCGCTGGAGGTCCTGCCTTATCCTTTCCAGTAAATGCACAAAGTTAGCCTTGTATAACTGACCAAATACTGGGCTAATAAAAATGCCTAAATATAAGAAACCCTCCAGGGACCACCAAAAGGGAAAGTGGGATCCGTCCACTAAGTGGGATATACTAGCAAGGCCACCCATTGGCATAGCCTCCGATTTTGAGATTAATTTTATAGCCTGAGAATGCGCTAAATGTATTAATAACTTGGATTAAGCGAGGTACGGACATCAGAGGATTACTGAGGAAGAGAAGAACATCATCTGCATAAAGGGTAATTTTATGTTTACCTGTACCAATCCTCGGGGCCGTTATATTAGGGTCAGCCCGTATAGCTTCTGCTGGTGGTTCAATTATTAGCGTAAATAACAATGGCGAGAGAGGACATCCCTGACGGCAACCCCTACCCACACTGAAGCTATCCGAACTTAATCCATTGGTAACCACAACTGCTTTGGGATCACTACAATGTTGAGACCCATTTGGTAAACACCTTCCCAACGCCAAACCTTTCCAATGTGTAAAACAAATATGACCATTCAACCCTGTCGGATGCCTTTTCCGTGTCTAATGAGACTACTACTCCTGGTATCTTCCCCTGATGGCAGGCTTGAATCATATTCAAAACCCTTCTAGTATTATTGGATGATCTACGGCCCTTAATAAACCCTGTCTGATCCTCCTTTATGATATGTGGCAGTACCCTTTCTAGTCTCAATGCTAATGTTTTAGAAAGGATTTTAAAATCTACATTTAGCAAGGATATTGGTCTGTATGACGTACAATCTTCTGGATCCTTTCCTTTTTTAAGGATGAGAGATATTTGCCTCTTTCAGCAAAGGCAAGAGACAGCCCTGACTGTATGCGTAGTTATACATGTCCATCAGTGGACCAGCCAATATTCCTGTAAATTCTTTATAGAATTCAGCTTGAAAACCATCTGCGCCAGGTTCCTTACCGCTCTGAAGTTGCCTGATTCTGTCAAGTATTTCTTGGACTGTTAGAGGAGCATTTAAGACCGATACCTGTTCCAGAGTTAGGTCCGGAAAGGTCAAATTTTTTTAAAATGATTGCATTCTCCTGATCCTGTCTTCACAATCCTGCGATTTATATAAATCAGATTAAAATTTTCTAAAGATTGCATTAATCCTTTTATGATCATGAGTAAAAATACCCTTACTTTCCTTGATAGACGTGATAGTTTGAGGGGCCTTTTTTTTTCTTTGCAAGAAATGCTAAGTATCTACCCGGTTTGTCGCCAAATTCATATAACCTTTGTTTTGCAAATAATATTTCCCTCTTAGCCGGTTGGGTAAGCGTGGTGTTTAGAGCTGTCCTAAGGGCCGTAATCCTTTGCAATTTGATAATAGAAGGTCTATCGGCGTATGCTGTTTCAGTTGCTTTTAAGCGAGCTTCGAGCAGACGCTGTTGTTCTCCCTTTAATTTTTTCTGGGTCACTGAGTAGGAGATGATCAAACCTCGCGCGTAAGCTTTGATGGTCTCCCACATCATTGATGGGTTGCTAGCCGTACCTAAATTAATTTCTAAAAAAGTTTTAAATTCGTGAGAGAAGTACTTTACAAATTTACTATTTTTCATCAGGAAGGGGTCCATATGCCAATGCCGAGGGGATGTCCCGTTGTTCCTCGCCTTGATTTCCATATGTACAGCAGCGTGGTCGGAAATTGCTATACTACCTATTTTACAGGATGATATGGAATTTTTAAAAATCAAGGGGGGAAAAAATATAAATTCTGGTATAACACTTATGTGGATTAGAGTAAAAAGAAAAATCTCTGCCCTGTGGATGAAGGTATCTCCATACATCTACTCATCCTAATTCTTTGTTCAGATCTACCAATTGTCTAGATCTGGGAGATATTCCTGCAGTACTCTTGGGAATCCTATCTATTTCCGGATCCATAATACAATTAAAGTCTCCCCCTATAATTGTATGACTGGCACCAAGAGCCAACAATTTTGAGAAGGCTTCCGTTATAAATTTAAAGGGGTGTGCCGGAGGGCAGTACAAATTTAAAATCCCATATTCCTCTCCATGTTTAAGGGCTTTAATCAGAATATATCGTCCAGATTCGTCTTTTATCTGATTTAGAATTTTGAAAGGGAAATTCTTCTGAATAAGAATAACAACTCCCATACCTTTTGAGCTAAAAGAAGAAAAAAAGGCCTGATCAAATCCACCCTGTTGTAATTTCAAGTGTTCTCTATCCAACAGGTGTGTCTCCTGTAGAAGAGCTATATCAACTCTTTCTTTCTTGAGATTTGATAATATTTTCTTCCTTTTGACTGGCAAATTACTCCCCTTGACATTCCAGGTGCACTACTTAACCGATTGATCAACCATAATCGTCCGGGCAAATCCGAGACCCCTCGGGAGGGGAAATCCTATCCAGAGCATCCTGAGCATAGAGTATATAAAATTCACAAAAATAAAGGCTCTCTAATACACTCTGAACAATATAATGAAAAACTGTTTGTAAATAATAAAAAAAACATATTTAAATGGAGATTTTCCCCCTTGTTCCCAGGGGGTGCCACTTCCTTTCCAAAGGTTCATCGTATCCTCTCCCAATCAGTGCCCCACCCTTGACCCAGGCACTCCCCGATACGATGAGGAGAATTCAAATATACTACAAAGGTAGAGTTAACAGTGAGCACCCTAGCCCCACCTCCCCCCCCCCCCCCCCCCCCCCCCCCCCCCCCCCCCCACCCACACCAACACCTGGATATATTTGGTAATGTTAATAAACATATATAACTATAAAATTACATCCTTAACAAATAATAATTAAATATAATAATACAAAATAACAAAGGAAAACAACCCCGCTCCTAGGGACAGAGGTAAAATAGAATAAGGTAACCACCTCCCCTCACCAACATTAGGTAAACTCCCCGGCTTATATATATAGAATAATTTTAAAAACCCAAGGGGGGAGAAAATCGTTGAATAGAGAACAAATAAATAAATCCCTCTCCCCACCCCCGAAGACAATATTAAACAGTGAAGTTAAGAAAAAGAAAAGGGGGAGATATAAACCGGAGTTCGGGGAAGGCAAACCAACATCCATTATCTCTTACAATTTATCTAAGAGAGTCCAAAAATTCCTTGGCCTTTTCCGGTGATCCGAAGTTATACATGGATCTTTCATGGTTAAAGCGTAGCGTCGCTGGGTAGCGTAAGGAGTACTGAATATTTAAGTCCCTTAAACACTACTTGCCTCATCGAATGCCTTCCTCTTTCGGACCAGAGCTGGGGAAAAGTCCTGGAATAACATGATCTTGGATCCTTTATAGATCATGGCTTGGGAATCTTTTCCAAGATTTCTAGAGATTTCTAGGAGTATCTGCCTCTCCTTATAGCTTTGCAGCCGAAACGGGACCGGGCGGGGGTGCTGGTTCGAGCCGGGCCCGCGTATTGCAACCCAGTAGGCCCATTCCACCCTGACCTGGCCTGATCCAGCCTCCAGATTTAAAAGCTGTGGCAGCCACTGTTTGAGAAACGCTGTAAGCTGGCCTTCCTCTTCCCGTTCGGGAAGGCCCAGCAAACGAATATTTTTTCGACGACCTCAATTATCGAAGTCATCAATATGATTCTCTAAGGTCTGGACTCGCTGTTCAAGAGTCCGGACCCGATCCACAGCTGAATGCGCTGTAGTTTCGGAGGTCGTGGCCTTTAGCTCTGCCCCTCCGACTCAGTGCTCGATTTCCTTCATGTCTCGGGTCGTGCTTTTGCAGCGCGGCCGAGCGTGAGTCCCATCGACTTTGGGATTCTTCAATAAAAGCGTCGATCTTCGCATCCATTTTGGAGATGATGTCCACAAGGTAAGTCCCCCAGGGCGGCTGCGGACGCCTCAGCTGCAGCTGGGGAGGGTGGGGGATGGGTTCCTGCTTGCTGAGAGCTGCGGGCTCCCTTCCCTTTAGTCATTTTTACTGAAGATTAGATTGTTTAAAAACAGCTATTTTAAATGAATTGGTCAATGTGGTGGGGGTGGGTGGCCCACTTTGCCCAAGTCTTGGGAGGAGCACTATAAACTCAGACTTGCTGGGTTGCCGCCATCTTGGATTCCCCAGAAAGGATGGAATTCTTAAAATGTTTTTTGGAGCTTATCTTAAGACAGCACATAGAAATCCCAACAAGGAAGGGCACGGTACTCGACTGAATTTTTGGTAAACAAGCCAGACAAATGGTAGAAATATTGGTGGGGATGCATTTCAGTGACAGTGACCATAATTCAGTAACATTTCAAGTAGGAAGGACAAAAATGGAATGTAAGTAAAGGTTCTGAATTGAGGCAAGCCAGTTTTAATCTGATGAGACAGGATCTGGCCAAAATGGACTGGGAGCAGCAATGTACAGGAAATTCTATGAAAGGAGTGGGAGCCTTTCAAAATGAGTGTAGTACAGTGAATCCTAAATGTCAAGGATAGTACAAGATTGAATGGGGGGGGAAGGGGGAAAGGGATGTTTATTGTAGATACTGAGAGTTCAAAATACTGGAAGCTCTACAGGCATACTGAGATTGTAAAAGTTTACTTAAATGACAATTCATAAAAGTAAAAAGGAGTATGAAAAAACATTGGCAGGTAAAACAAAAGAACCAAAGACATCTCACAAAAATGTTGGGGGCAAGAGGATAACCAAGGAAAGAGGCAGGCCTATTAGAAGCCAGTGTGACAAACTGTGTATGGAGCTGGAAAATGTAGGTGAGATTTTAAAGGAGTAAATAGACATGTAGAGTACTATAGAAAGAAGGATGATATAGTTGTTGAAATTAGTGGGGAGACGATGTCCTTGAACAAATCACAGTGGAGAGGGAGGAATTATTAGTGAGCTTTTGAGAAAATTTGTAGCTCAGGTTGAGGTTCTAAATGTAGGTTTGCTCGCTGAGCTGGAAGGTTTGTTCTCATTTTTGTCCTTTTTTTGTAGCTACTTGAAATGTTACTGAATTATGGTTACTGTCACTGAAATGCACCCCCACCAAATATTTCTACCATTTGTCCAGCTTGGTTACCAAAATTTCAGTCCAGTACCGTGCCCTCCCTTGTTGGGATTTCTATGTGCTGTCTTAAGATAATCTCCTAGATACATTTTAAGAATTTCATCCTTTCTGAGACTTTCACATTTTGCTTAACCCAATTCATTTTCGTCACCATATTGAATGGCATCATCAGTGAGCCTCCAGATGATGCGCCGGTGGCATGACCCACTTTCTATTTATGTGTTTAGGTTTCCTTGGGTTGGTGATGTCGTTTCCTGTTCTTTTTCTCAGGGGGTGGTAAATGGGATCCAAGTCAATGTGATTGTTGATCGCGTTCCAGTTGGAATGCTATGCTTCTAGGAATTCTCGCGTGTGTCTGTTTGGCTTGTCCTAGGATGCATGTGTAGTCTCAGTCGAAGTGGTGTCCTTCCTCTTCTGTATGTAAAGATACTAGTGAGAGTGGGTCATGTCTTTTAGTGGCTAGTTGACGTTCATATTTCCTGATTTGTCCAATGTAGTGTTTGTTGCGATTCTTGCAAGGTATTTTGTAAATGACATTAGCTTTGCTTGTTGTCTGGTAGGGTCTTTCAAGTTCATAAGCTGCTGTTTTAGTGTGTTGGTGGGCTTGTGGGCTACAATGATGCCAAGGGGGCTGAGTAGTCTAGCAATCATTTCTGAGATATCTTTGATATAGGGGAGAGTGGCTAGGATTTCTGGACATGTTTTGTCTGCTTGTTGGAGTTTGTTGCTGAGAAATCGGCGCACTGTGTTTATTGGATACCTGTTATTTTTTAATACACTGTATAGGTGATTTTCCTCTGCTCTGCCTAGTTCCTCTGTGCTGCAGTGTGTGGTGGCTCATTGAAACAATGTTCTAATGCAGCTTCGTTTGTGGGTGTTAGGATGATTGTTTCTGTAGTTCAATATTTGATCACAGCAGGAAATGACATCATCCCTGGAAATGACATTATCAACCCAAGGAAACCTAAACACAAAAATAGAAAGCGGGCCATGCCACCAGTGCTTCATCCAGAGGCTCACTGATGATGTTGCCTAGTATGGTGACAAAACATCTGAAAATTAACCTTCCAGCTCAGTGAGCAAAGCTACATCCAAAATTGTTAGCATTTTGGTGACCTTAAAATTGGTTAAATCTCCAGGGCCAGATGAGATGTATCTCAGACTCCTGTGTGAGGCAAGGGAGCTAACATGATATCATTTTTAAAAAGGAGTGATAGGAGTCATAGATGGAACTATAGACCAGTGGGTGTAACATCAGTAGACAATCGGGGCAGGAGTAGGCCATTTGGCCCTTCGTGCCAGCGCCACCATTCATTATGATCATAGCTGATCATCCACAATCAGTCTCCTGTTCCTGCCTTCTCCCCATAATCCTTGATTCCACTATCTTTAAGAGCTCTATCCATCTCTTTCTTCAAAGTATCCAGAGACTTGGTCTCCACTGCCTTCTAGGGCAGAGCATTCCATATATCCACCAATCTCTGGGTGAAGAAGTTTCTCCTCAACTCTGTTCCAAATGGCCTAACCCTTATTTTTTAAAGTATGTCCTCTGGTTCTGGACTCTCCCATCAGCGGAAACATGCTTCCTCCCTCCAGAATGTCCAAAAACATTTAGAATAATTGAGAGGTGGAATTGATCTCCACTTGGAGAGGCAAGGATGAATCAAGGATAGTCAGTACAGGTTGTTCTACTATATCGTGCATTTCGTTAATGCAAATTTGCTATAACGCAATTGACAAATTGAGGACACTGTTTCTATAGCGTGAACTTTTAAAGCATGTATTAGTTATAACATGATTCTGACTCCACTAGTTTAAATGGTATTACGCAATTTTCTTAAAACACGGAATTGCACAAGAACTGAACTACCGTTTTATCACAGAATTGACAGTATGGCTTTGAAAGACAAAGATCATACCTGACTGTTTGAATTGTTTTGAACAAGTGACTACATGAGGGCAGTGCAATTGAAGTAATCTATGCTGATTTCAGTCAGGCCTTTGAAAGGTGTCACATGTGAGATTGGTCAAGAAGATGAGGAGCCCATTGTGTCCAGGATAATTTGGCAAATTGCATCCAAAATGGCTTACTGGCAGGGGATGGAGGGTGATTAAAGATTGTTTTTGTAACTGGCAACCTGCATCCAGTGGCATACAGCAGAATTTGTGCTGGCTTCTTTGTAGTGTGTATGAATGTAGATTTGATCAACATGTTCATGGATGGCACAAACTGGTGCAGTAAATAGTGAGGAGGCAAGCCTTAGATTGTGATATGGACAGGCTGGTCAATTGGGCGGACTAGTGGCAAGTTAAACTTAATCTGGAACGGTGAGAAGTGGTGCATTTTGGGAGTACTAGCAAAACAAAGGAGTACATGATGAATAGTAGTGCCCTGGAAAATACAGAGGATCAAAGGGACCTCGGTGTGTATGTCCACAGATACTTAAAAGCAAGAGGACAGTTGAATAAGGTATTTAAAAAGGGATACAGAATACTTGCCTTTAATCAAAGTGCCAACTGCAATGTAACTGTTTAAGACTTTAAGGATTCAGATTTTTTATCCTGAGAGTGATGAGTGTCTGGAGCTCAAGTGTCTGAAAGGGTTGTGTCAACAAGAAGCATCAAAACATTTGAAAATATTATGATGAATACACAACTGCATTGCATGTAAGGCTGTAGACTAAGTGCTTGGAAATGGGACAAGAGTAGATAAATGTTTGATGACCAACGCATACACAATTGGTTGAAAAACTGACTGACTAGTTTAATAGCTATACTATCTCATTCAATAGCTGGACTTTTACTGTATTGGCTTCTCTAAGTTGTTTGTTATGCTTCAAGGTTTGAGTATATGGCTCCAACAGTATTTTGGCTTTTTGTAGGTTGTTATGGCATTGCTCAAATATTGGCCAAAAACGCATAGTCCAAAGGAAGTGATGTTTCTAAATGAATTGGAAGAGATTTTAGATGTAATTGAGCCATCAGAATTTGTAAAAGTCATGGAACCCCTGTTTCGACAGCTGGCTAAGTGTGTTTCCAGTCCACATTTTCAGGTGAGCTCTGAATTGTAAAAATGAGAATTTGGATAATATTTACGTTTTCACAATAGTACATTTTATTTTAAGACATATAGTATGGTACTGACCAAACTATAAAGTTGTCAATGGATTGTATCAAATAATAACAAAAAATTTGCTTCTTCTGTGTGAAAACACTTGAATTCTTTGTAGTTGCATGCAATGTCTTACTATTTTTGTTTTCTTGATGTATATTCTTTGACCTAGGTGGCTGAGCGAGCTTTGTATTATTGGAATAATGAGTACATCATGAGTCTAATTAGTGACAATGCTGCAAAGATCTTGCCCATTATGTTCCCATCTTTGTATCGTAATTCAAAAACCCATTGGAACAAGTAAGTGAATTGTTCTATTATTGTATTTGGCCTTCCATAAACTTTAAGCAGAAAAAAACCTTTGCAATAAGTTAGAATGTAAAGTAGTTGTATGAAGAATACGAAAAGCACAAATATTCCGGAAGAATATTTCCAGGGAATTTCTCCAGGGAAAGTGTTGGTATAATGGTTAAAGAGTCCCTAAGTGAGATTTGGAGACTTGGGTTCAAATCACACCATGACAGTTGGTGAATCTTAAATTCAGTCAGTGAAATTGTAAAGCTCGTCTCTGTAATGATGAGCATGAAACTATCATTGTTGTAACAGCCTGTTTGTTTTACACATGTTCTAAAGGGAAAGAAAATGTCATCCTTACTGTATTCTGAATAACACCCATAACAATGTAGTTGACCCTTGACTACTCTCGAGTGCAGTTAGGGATGGGCAACACATGCTGACCTTAGCAATAATGTCCACATTCAATGAAAGAATAAAGTCAAAAAACAGAATATCAAATTAAGTGTTCGCATAAAATAAAATTCTTGTTTTAATTTGGGCAATTTTTGAAAAGTGTTTTGTATTAATAAGCTGAAAGCATTTTTGTACCTATGTGAGAACAGAAGTGGGCTATCAATTGGCTTGCACTCGCTCCACTTCCAGTTAGATCGTAGCTGATCTATGGCCTTAACTCCAACATCTGCCTGACTCCATGTTCCTTTATGTGCTCCCCAACAATATATTGATTTCAGTTTTGTAAGTTTCAATTGATCCAGCAGCCAAATTCTTCTGGAAAGCGAGTTGTAAATTTCTCTTTGTCGTTTCATTTCTGAATGATGTGACTGACTTAAAACTTTTGCTGCACGTTCTTGATTTACCCATTAGAAAAAATGTTTCTTATATTTGTCTCATTAGATTCTTTTATCATGTCAATTATATTACCCCAAACCTTCTGAACACAGATGTACAAATCAACTTTTTGCAACCAGGCTTCATACCAGGTTTAACAAGGTTAAGAGTTATAATCTGGTGATTTTGTGCTGTCCATCCAATTTGTCTTGCACTCTGTGCAATTTAATTTGATACTATGGCATTCAACATTATTGGCTTAAATACCATTTTGAAGTATGTGTTTGCAGTATAGGTCCTCTATACATTAGAATATTTCAAAGAAACTTGCAAGTTCAGGATGTGCTGGAGAAACTCAGATCTGACAGCATCTGTGGAGAGCCAGACCTCTGCTGAGTGTATCCATCATTTCCTTTTTGTGTTTCAGATCTCCAGCATCCACTTTTTTTTTTAAGTTTTATTACTTGTAGATGTGTATTTAGGACATGTTCACACAGCATGCATTCAAAATTGTCAGTATTTTAAAGCTTGTTCCTGAATTTGCAAGTATGCAATTGGAAAACTCTTAAGATTTTCTATCAGAAATACTAGTTCCTGTGGTCTGTCACTTGCATTTGTTTGAAAAGTTCAATGGTAAAACTCTAAAATATATTTAAAGTAATTTGTTCCTTGTCTTGTGTGTAGTGAAGTCTGAGAGATCACTTTGAAAGCAGATCTTCACAAAAAGGGAAGATATTAGTGTGCATTACCTATAATTGAACTTGCATATGATTATAAATGGAAATGGAATCCTAAGATATTGCTATTGTAGAAGCATGACATTGTTATTTTAAATGTTACTATAAATGTAGTATTTTAGTGTATTCTCAACTGAAACTTGGGGGTAATTTTTACTTAACCTGTCTGATCGAAAAAAATTAGGTAATTATTCAATTGTCCACTTGCCCGATTTTACTTCTCATTGCCTTCAACAATGAAAGAAATTGGGCAGTGTGTTTTTAAAAAGAAAGGCGGTTGATCTGATTACATCAGTTTCATATTTGGTGGTTTAGGTGAAAATTATCCAACTTGAGTCTTAATAAAGTTATGCAAGTTTCATTTAAGGTAGGCATTTCCTTTGGGTAGGAGGAAGTATGACTTTAAGCTTCATATTTACTAACATGCATTTTATACACTTTATTTCTAGTTCCACAATATAGTCACTGTTTTTGTAATTACCTGATGTAGACATAATAGACGGTACAATGTTAAGCATGCATGAGATTCAGTTAATTTTTTTTATATGTAGGACTATCCATGGATTAATCTACAATGCTCTGAAACTCTTTATGGAAATGAATCAGAAACTATTTGATGACTGCACCCAACAGTTCAAAGCAGAAAGACAAAAGTAAGTTCAACTGTCTGTCCAGCATATACAGAACAACCTCGATTATCTGAACGAGACTGGTGAAGAGTATTTTGTTTGGATAACTGATTGTTTGGGTAAAGTTTTACGGGACCTTGAGATCTTGTTCAGATAATCCAAAATTTGGATAATCGACGTTCAGATAACCAAGGTTCTGGATTAGTGGTGCTGAAAGAGCACAGCAGTTCAGGCAGCATCCAAGTAGCTTCGAAATCGACGTTCCGGGCAGAAGCCCTTCATCAGAAAAGCCCTTCACCACTAATCCAGAATCTGGTCTCTTCCAGCACCACTAATTCAGAATCTGGTTTCCAGCATCTGCAGTCATTGTTTTTACCTCGTTGAAGATAACCAAGGTTGTTCTGTAATGTGCATGTGTACAGATCTCACTCTACCACAAAGTTATCTATTACGTATTGTTGTCTCAGACGTTTTCACGTGATTAGCCCAAATTTATGTTCATGAAACAATAATGGACAAATAAATTAGTGGAGAGTGAACCAGCAAACAATATGCAGTTCACAAGTTTGTGATTATTTTATCATTATAAGCAATTTCAGTATATAGATTTGCACCTGTTTAAATAAAAATTTGCTAAACTATGGAGATATAGCAACTGCAAATGAATATATATTAGCAGATAAAACAGTCTTCACTTTCCCCAGTGTTCTGTATCCCTACAGTATACACATTCAAACAAAAGTTTGAAGAGAGCTCCAGGAGTAGAGTGTCTGACCTGCTAAACTGTAAATGACTGGGAGAAGTAATTAGACAATAAGCTGAGATGTTGATTTGCCTCTGCTATCATCTTTCAACTTCCATATTTGGAGGGAATATAACTTGTCATATAGTCTTTATCCCCATTGTAGCTGAGCCTTTGTGGCTTTCTGCTATTATTTGGAAGCTTGTTAAATTACAGATTCCTGAGCCCATGGAAGCAGTTACCATAGCAGAACTAGACACTCATTATACTTGATGGTACTTGAGTAAATTTTTAAAAAATGCAGCATTGCTCAGTTCAGCAGAAAACAAGCCAGAAGTTGCCCAACAAGGATGGACAATAATGACCATAGATGGCTGGTGAGGTCAGTAACTCCAAAAATATTTGTATTCTAAAAAATGGATGTCGTCATAATCACTTTAGGCAAAGACACACATGATTAGCCCTCTGGTTCATTCTCCACTGATTTAATCAATCAGCTAATGGTATACTAAAAGTTCACTAAAATTTGTGCTTATTTTGCCATAACATGAAATTAAAGGAAGAATAGGCAATTAGCCCTTCTGAGCCTGCCATTCAATAAGATCATGGTTGATTTGATTGTAATCTTAACTTCACTTTCCTGCCTGCCTCTTCCCCGGTCCCTCACATCCCCATTAACAATTGACTTCCTTGTTAATCAAAATCTGTCCAAATCAATCTTGGGCATATTCAGTGACCGAAACGTCACTGTTGCTCTGGAAGAAAATTCCAAATATTGACCACCCTCTCAAACAAGAAAATCCTCCCAATCCTATCTTAAATTGGACTTCTTCAATGTTGAAACTTTGTCCTCTAGTTCTAGATTTCTTCACAAAGGAAAACATCCTCTCTGCTTTTGTTTTGTCAAGTGTCTCTCAGAATGTTGTTTCAAAGTGATCAGCTGTCCTTCTAAAATTGAATGAGCAAAAGCCGAGTAATCTGACTGAACTTTGCTCTGTCACACTTTGGCACTTAAGGTTCTGCAGTGTCGCTGAGTGAGCTGCTTGCCTCTATATCAATCACCAGACTCTGGCCTCAAGCAACTCCCCTTTGTGAACTATTTTCTGCTGCTGCACAGCTGTTGATTTTATCAATATAGATGTGGTCACTACTTGATGACTGTGGGGTTCAGGACCCCACACATCTTGTATCTTGTTCTGGTTTTGGAAAAATATCCTTTGTAATTTAGTCATTGTATGTATTTTCAGTGCTTCTGTCTGTCATTTTGGAAACTGTCTTGAACACCTGGCTTAACTCCATGTGATGACCTGCTATCGACTCGTTTACCAAGCCATCACCCCAGAAGGTGTGGCGAGGCAGTGGTTCACTGGAAGGACAGGGTCTCCTCTAAAGAAGAGAGTGGAGAATAGCTCAAGGATGAGTGCAAGGTGTTATTATAAATCATAAACCAGCCCTGAACGGTAGTTAGGCCACTTTTTTAAATTAGTAGTTGGGACTAACGATGAGAAAATCCAAGCAGCATAAAAGTGGTCTTAGTCGACGATGAGAAGGGAGCAACATGCATTCTTTTGTCTAGTGGGTTGCGATGTGAGGTTTATGCAAGACTGTGCACAGTTGGCTGTCACACTCCATAGATATGCGTATGATCAGTCAGAAGCCTTACCATGGAGGTAATAGCAGCAAAGATTGGACTGCGCTTACTTTTCAGTAATCTGCCTCTTCGTTCCGAGATATAATTCTCAATTGTGCTGAGTGTCGTCCCTGCTAGGTTGCCTCTTTCCTGATCTCAGGAGTCCAGTCTTTCCTTGGATTCTAGATAACATGGTCCTGTACTTCAAAGATTGAGGTTTGACACTGTACAGCCTTGTCAGTGCTGTGTGTACATTCTCATCATTTACTTCTCTGCTGAGCAGTCCTTTAGTATCCTGTACTTGGTCAATCAACAGGAAGAATTCAAAAGATCGATTAAACAACTTCATCCCAGCTCCAAGAATACAGAAACTAGAACCCCTCCTCAACCAGTGCTGTAACTGTCAGGCTACTGCTGTCCCAGAAACACTCAGATCTGTGCAGACTTCTTTCAACATCTGTGCCTTTTCTCAGGGTTTCTTAACTGGTTTTCCCATTGCACACAGTTGTTCCATTGTACACTTCACCTGCTCATTTGCACTGTTACCAGCCTATTATAATTGTCTGCCAGAATAAGTGTCCATGTACCTTTCCCACTGACTGATGTATCACCAACTTCAGCTCATCAAGTCGCTGAAGGTGCACAAGCTGCTGGCAGTTACTGCAGATGTGGTTTCAGTCTTAATCTCCTTTCAAAACTTGTTAGCTTTCTTCCCCCAATAGACAACTATTACTCCTTTTTCTAATGCAACACAAGAATAGTTTTGTTCGTTGACACATTAAATATCTCTGTATGCAGTTAGTCTGGAACTGTAGTGTTGTCTTTAGTTCCCTCATCTTGTTACTGTTCCCTGAAAGTTCTGCTTCTTTTTGTATGGACACTACAAGCATTTAAATGCCTACCCTCAACCAACAATTCTACTTTTTCCTTTCACATTGCCTCTGCCCTTTTTACGTTTTCAACATGCTTACTGTAAGTATATTAATGAAGCCAAGTTCCATTTCTTTTCAATTTCTTGATGATCCAATTCTGCATGAATTCTGTTAAGTTTCGTACCTACTTTTATGTTTTATATTTATCTTATGCTACTGTACTTTGCCAGATATTTTATTTTACCCTTAATTCCTGCATCAGTTTTTTTTTAAGTGGGCATTAGTCTTTATTTTACCACCTCATGGTATATATTTATTCTGTACTGTCTGTGTTAGCATATTGATCCTAGCTAGTAACACATTGTCTTGTATTTCTCCTCTAACAGTGTTATCTAGTTCACACTCCTTAGCTTGTCTTCATTCCTTCAGACTCTGTTTTGTATTGAACTGATCTTCAATAGTTCTTGGAGGTGCCTTGCAAAGCTCATCAGAAAAGTCCTGGCATGCTGCAAAAGTGGGATTGTGAACTCTTTTTATGTAGAGAATTATTAGGAATACACTGCCTGAAGGAGTAGTTGAAACAAGTTTAATTGTTATTTTCAAAACCGTATTGAATAAATATTTGGAAAAAAAAGGTTTTAAAACGTCATGGGGAAAGAGCAGGGGTGTGAGACTAAGCCAGAGCAAGAGCAAAGAGGTGTGGTATATCATTATATATTCAGACCATTGTGGTATTTAGTGGTTAAACTGGAAAATGATTTGAAGTGGCCAGAGTCTGGCCTTGTATTCTTCATTCATGATATACAGATGATTTGCACAGTTTCAAACTCAAAACAAACAGGACTGTACAATTAATCAGCTAGACACAGATGTTAGTTTAATGGCAATAGTGTCAGATGCAGTTTCTGATTTGAAAAGAGTAAGTATGAGGGAATAAATTACAAGAGAAGCAAGAACATATGCTCAGTAAAATGTTGCTGACGTGTATGGATGAGGAACTAAATTTATGTATTCAAAGGTTTTTATTATGAAATGGAGTCTAGGCAGATGAAGTTATAGAAGCTAGAAACATTTGGAGTTGTTAAGTTCAATAATTTAAATGAAGTGTAGATTCATTATTGCAAAGTCTAGGATTGAAAATTATCTATCTGTAGTTATGGTTTAATTCATGACCATTTAGACTGATGAGACAAAAGGAAATTAAACAGCAGCTTTTATAATTGTGACAGGTTTTAACAATGAATAGAGGAACACTGTTTCATCTGAAATAAAACAGAAACTTCTGAAGAAAGTCTGGCAGTATCTTTCAAGTGAGAAAGAAAATTCATGTTTCGAGTCCAATATGATTCTTCAAACTTGCTTCATCTGGTTGGGGAGGTAATCATGAAAGGGCCATCGTTTAAAACTAACATAAATAGGTGAAAGTCAGTTTTCAGTGGCTGTAACAAAGAACCATATGATGGCTACCTGCACTGTAAACTACTTTGGTTCCATTGTTATTACATTTTACGATGAACAGCTCTGTGTTCACTTCACAGATGATAATACCACCAAAACTGCCATTGCTGTTTTAATGCACTGTCTGAGATAATTGCGAGTTCAAACTATTAAACTATTTTCTTTAGGTATCTTAAAACTGTCACTTTTGTAATGTTTAGGGAGAAAGCAAAATTGAAAGAACGTGAAGAGGCTTGGCTCAAAATAGAGAATTTAGCAAAAGCAAATCCACAGGTACGTTTATACTATCACTATTATGATACTCTCCATAGAACAATATATAAAGGTGAAATGTGCTGTATTGAAAAGATTTCAAAGTTATTTGTTTTTAGCACAGAATTTGGATTATATTAAGTTGATTATTTACTTATAAAAATAGTTTATCTGTGAGGGCTACGTCAATTGTACGTGTCCGATCAAATTCAGAAAACGAGTTTACAATGGATTGCTTTACAAACTTTATAAATTGGAGTCATCTTTGTAAGCTTGTGCTTGTATCTGATAATAGCTTCTGCAACTTTCTTTAAAAGACATTCAAAACAATTGTTTTTAACTTGAAATATCTACGTCTGTACTTCAATTCCAATTATTTATCCAGATTTATTAGAAATCCACAAATTATTTTGTGTTTGTTTGGTGTCAAACCATGACAATTGTGGTAGTGCAACAGGCACACCAAAATCAACTTGAGGCAAGTCTTATCCCAAACCCAACGCACTTCAACCAACTGTCGCTGTAGGTGTGATTAATCTGATCAACTCTGTCATTCATTCATTTCATTTAAAATTGCTGGTAGCTCACAAGATTTAATTTGGAAATGCATAGGAAGCTACCATGTTGCCTAATTTATATGGGAATATACATTTAAAATATGTCTTCCTGTACTTGTAGTTGTAGTCTGTCCTTACAGTGTTATAACTCATGTAAAGATAAGTTGTTTGAGTTGTTTGGAGTGCATTTCCACACCAAAGACACTGGGTAGATTTGCAACATTGTTGCTTCTGTTTATTATTTACTAAAATTACTGAACTATTTAAAACACTTAAAGTAAGGATGTATAAATAGATAATTTCAAAATATTTTTCTTTTGTCCAATCATCTACCTCTACCCTTAAGATGAACTTCTTTTTGCATAAATCTGCACTCCCTTTTTACTCCAAATTCTATATGATTTTCTTTCTAATCCTCTAAAACTGGTATATGGGCAACATGCAGCTGTTTAGAATGACAATCATTTTCTGAGTCAGTGAAATTGACAGTGACTGACAAGCTGCGAATGTTAATGGCTGTGCAGCCATTTTTTCCTTTATAACCACTTTACAAGACCAACATTGGTATATCTGGTAAATAATTTAACAATAGTAAATTGCTGAGTTATTGGTAATGGCCTTTCCAAATGCACATGTTCAACTTTTTCTTATCCATATCTGAGAGATTTCTGATTTTGTAACTCTTCTCCAAGCAGGTTCCTCTTCCTTCTTTTGTCCATTCATTCCTCCCCATGACTACCATCCCTCAAAAAAAAATCTTGCTTGATCTGAATGGTGGAATTAACTCTGCATATATCATGCTTAACTAGTACATTTTAAAAGTAACTGTCAGAGTGGTTTTCCTTCTTTTTATCTGTGTAATGTACCAGAGACTGACTAGACCAGTCTCCGCTAGTAGGCATTGGCCCACAGAACAAAATCACCAGTAATTTGACATAAAAGTTTCAGTTATCCTTTGGGAGATAAGGATGCTGACAACCATTTAGATGCACCCTTTTGAGGTTGAAGTTGAATTCCATTGTTGGGAAAAGTAGAGGAAGATCTAATGTATTTCTTTTCCTGTGCTTTACCTGACCTAAGGTTATTTGTCCATAAATACTGACCATCCTAAAATGCTTTATTTTAACCAAACTTCATAAGTGACTTCCTTTCATCAGACACTGGGTTCCTTTCAAAACTGGTCATCCTTGGAACTGTCCATGTGCCCTGTCTCCAAAAACCAGGTAGGCACTTGTATCAAAATGCACCAAAACTTCAATTTTTTTAAAATGTCTTGTGATTTTTAAATTAGCCCACTGAACAAATGAAATGTCTTAATCATCTGGAACAAAGATCTCCTTAGAAATGGATTTTGACACTATTGTTAATGGCATGTACAGAGCTGAAGGAAGCTACCTTGTAAACTTAGAACATTCCAAATAGTTCAATGTATAGAATCAGTACAATTTTTCATTGTAGTATAATAAAAATAGATAATTACAATAAACCTTTCCATTTAGAGTATGTTGTAATTCAATTTCTCAAACCCTTTGAATGAACATTTTTAACTTCAAGATCTTCACATGCTTGTGTATTTTTCAATTTTCAATTGTTAATAATTATTGATCACAATGCATTACTGAATAAAAGATTTGACAGTAAATCGTGCAGGTACATGTCATGTGTTAATATTCTGGTGTGTATAAGTGATAAATTTATCTTTTGGTGTAGTTTACTCCTGTTCATTCATGGTAAATTAGAATTACTGGATAAGTCCATTTTTATGGTAAATAATTTTAAAACAGGACTATGCTGTATGCCTTTTAGTAAATGTGAGTAATCTTCTGTACAATCTTTTTGTATCAAGCTTGTTATCTCTAGCAAGTAACCTACTTGTGTTCCCAAGTTCCAGTTCCAGTCTCTGTATTTGCCAGCAAATAGTGTTTTTGTAATCTATAAGAGGATAAATGAACTTGTATTTAGTATATTGCCTTTCACAATCTTGAAATATCCTGAAGCACTTCACTGCTAATGAAATGTTTTCACTGTTGTAATGTACTTGTCATGGATACAGAAAATAATATACATTCATCAATGCCATTTTATTATCAGCTGGTATGAGGTGGTTTGCAATTATGATATAATTATTTTTAATAACATGATACTTTTTTTAAATATCAAAGCTCTCTAAGTGACCAGAACAAGACTATATAAAATTTCAATCACTGGGTCAAGCACCTCTGAATGGGGCTTGATGGAGAGGGGTTGTGGAATATTTATAAAGGAGAAATTCTTATTACTTGAAAATCTCAAATAGAGATGAATGAGTGAATTCCTTTAGTAATGATCCATTGATATTTTGCTAGAAGTATTTTGTAGTGTCACGTTCAAAGTTAGACAAAACATCTGAAGTTGGGTAATGCTGTATTTCAGTTCTGTTAAAGGGGAACATTGTGTATTAGATTATAACTGATGAATATTTTATAGCTTTTGGTGGTTATTTGTTTCTAAGCGGACTGTAGTTGTATTGAAATGGACAAGATCCATTCGAGTAAAATAACAACGTTTTGTTTATATTTTTAAAAATGTAGTAACCTCTAACTGCCCAATTTTAGCATGCAACTCTTATAATTAGGAAATACATGTGCCTCTTCAGGGTGCATATGGTGCAACTTTAGTCATTTGATGTGTTTTTAAGAATTCAGAAATTGTTGCCACATGGTCGGTTAATCTATTCTCTCAATTTTGAATCTCAACATTGCAGAATTACAAAAGGGGCAATTGTGGCATAGTGCTAATGTCATTAGATAATGTCCAGAGCATTTGACTCATGTTTTAGGGACTCAACAGAATTTCAATTGCAGATTAATTTGTAATTGATTAATGCTTAGTGGCTTTTTTTGTTGGTTAAGTATACTTATTTGCTTCAAATAAATTCAATTTCTAAATTTAGAATTAAACATGAGACTGTTGATGGTGACCATGAAATTATCATAGTGTTCTAAAAACCCATCTGGTTCACAAACTTCTTCCTCTGTGTAAAAAAAAGTAATCAACAATTTTTATCTAATATATATAACTACATATAACTACAGGTCCACAGTGATGTTGTTGGCTGTTTATTGTGGCAAGCCACTTAGATCAAGGGACATTAGAGATGGGGAACAAATGCTGCCCTTGTCAGAAACATCCACATCACTTGAGTATTTTCAAAATTTTGATTCAGTTGCTGATGCGTGTAAGACTGCAGCTCAAAATCACTAATACTTTATGGCATGAAGTAACAATCCCATGGTGACATTGGGTCAAACTTTGTGGACAGTCCCATTCATTACATTCACCACTAATCACTGTTAATGCGTGATCATTGCTAGATTCACGTGGATATTAATTGTTTGAATATATACAGATGGAAGCGTCTGTGACACTGGATATGAGATAAGAGGGATAGGACTTAGTCAGTAAACATTCTCCACAAGAAAAAGATATTTGTCTCTGTTTCAACCTGACCAACTGGCTTAGAATGTATTTGCATCACACTGAACCTTAGAAAGACATGGTGCCTTCTGCAGGGAAGTCTGAAACCTTTGTGAAACAGGCAATTTGCAACTCCTTAAGTAACGAAATTGAAGAATTTTAAACAAGCTGTGTAAATTCTGAGCCAGAAAATAAGTTTGACTGGTTCATTTAGCACAATAAGTGAATAGAGAAGAAAAAAAAAGTTTTTAAGAGATGTAAAAGGTAACAAAAATATTTTCTTTGCAAATATGTTGGGATATAAAAAATCTAAACCAAAGAACCGCAGATGCTGAAGATCTAAAACAAAACAAATTGCTGGGGAAAGTCAGCAGGTCTAGCTGCATCTGTGGGAAGAAAGCAATGGTAATGTTTCAATTCTGGTGACTACTAAGATAAATTGGAGATACTGTAGACGTTTTGTCACTTTCCAGTGTATGTTCTCGGGAATCGGTCTTTTTATTCATACATCTGTGTATCCGAAAAGGACAAATATGAGAACCCTTAAACCAGTGTGGATAGTTGTGTTCAGTACAAGTAATAGTACGCACAGGAATTAGGAGCAGTGCAATCAGCCCTTGAGCCCTGATCTGCCATTTAGTAAGATATGACTGATAATTAACCAGAGTTCAAACTTGCTCAACATCAAAAAGTAACATTCTTTGACTAAAATCTCTCAGCAAAAAAAAATTTGTATTTAAGTTGAGCTTCTGTTTTCTATAACTTATTTTTTAAACTTGGTAAGAAATGTTTCATCGATTCTACCTGCCTAAAGACAACACATCTAGTAGTATTGCATTCAGAAGTCAAGTTTTAATTCTCGTAAATCTTGTCTTTCCCCCCCCCCCCCCCCAAAATCCCCCAATTCTCCCAGTTGGTATCACTCTTTGGAAACCTAAAACATCCAATATCAATTGAAGTGGTTGTTTTTAACATGTGTGTCCAATGCCACTATTTTATGAAGGTATCACAACTAAATATCACCCTACCTCCATCCTATGTCTACATGGGCACATTAACCAATGATCTTTCCTAGAACCTAATTAGAGGAAATCTAGCTGATTTCTTGAACTCAGTGATGGTGACGTTAATTAGCACTTTGGTAGTTGGTCTTTTCTATTATCAAATCTCATTTTGTCAACTTTTTGTCTTGTACTCTATTTGTAAAGAGTTTGTTTCAATAATTCCTGTATAGTGTTGGTCTAGTTTGTTTTCTCTATGAAGAATAAAATTTTGTCATTTTGTTTGAAGTAGCCTCTTGTGAATACTGCTCAGTGACTAACCTCCTTAAAAACCAAAAAGAATAAAACTTTTCCAGCCAGATTTCACTCTTAAGATCTGACTTTCCCAATATTGGCATCAACTGGGATCATAATGATATCCATATAAAATCAGGCATAAAAACAATGTCATAAGATGTTGTATATCAGGCTTGATCGCATTAATTCAAATGAATATATTTTGTGTAGGCTTGAGTTCAGAATAGATGCAGTGACCTTTTAGAATTTCATTGTAAATTTCACTGCCCTAAATGGGGAAGGAAGGGTGGGATAATGCTCATCATGTTTATTCTAGCTACCAGCTTTGTTATCAGTTAACCAATTTGAGTTCTAAAATAACTGCAAAGAATAAATGTAATTTTCACGTCTTTTTATCTGATATCCAAAAATTATAATTTTTTTCTATAAAGATCCCACTTTGAAGGGATCCCACAGTTGCTTTGAGCAAGATTTTCAGTATTAGTTGTAGCATATAGGACCCAAGGAATGAAGGAAATGGTGTGAATGAAGGAAAGGAAAACGTGCCATGGAACTTGCTGTTACTTATGTAAATCAGTGCCTTTGTGCAACTTTATCCATTTACCTACTTTACAAGGTTAGCATACGAAGCTTATTGAATATACTCCTTTTGTGACTTAAGTTTGAGGTGTGGTAGCTGTAAAGTGCATAACTTGGTCCAATAAGTAACTTTGCACCAAACCATTCAAGACTTATAGTGTTAGGTTCTTTTCCTGAGGTTTCACACATGAGGTGCAATTTGCACACAGCAACTTCTGCAAACAGTTAAAGTTTATTCAACCCTGTACAAGCTAGGTGACCCGTTTGACACTCTTCACAAGCTTGCAGAGTCGAGTCAGAGACCCTGAACAAAGGAAACATATCCCCTTTTACAGGTCAGTTGGTAATGCTCACAGGTACTGCGGCCACTCCCCTGCCAATAATCACATATTACCCCAGGTACAGTGGTAGGATGAGGTCATCCTCTGAGTGTGAATGCCCTAATCCTGGGGAATCATTATGCTAACCATTTCCTGACTCAGTTATTGCCCAAGACAATGTAGGTGTTAGACGTCCTAGCATCAGGGCGGCCCTGCAAACAAGTTCTGGTTCCGCTATTTCCCCCAACAATGTAAGTGTGATATACTTCAGTATCGGGGAATGATCACGCAAACAAATTTGATTGGCTGGGGATGGCTATGAAAGCATTTCTGAATAGAAGGGATTGAATGAGGGTTTAATTTAATAATTGCAGTGAAATAGTAGTAAATGGCTGCCCAAATGAAGTGTGGATTACAATGGAGAGTCATCTACATTCTGCATACTATCTGTGCGACAAAATGTCCCCCCACCCTCTTCCAGAATGTTCAGCTTCTTGGAGAAAGATAGTACAGTTTAACCCTTAACATGACATTAATGTCCAGAGAGAGAGTACAATGTAATCAAAAATGAAGGCACATTCTTAGAAGTGGTTATGCATGTTCATAAACTGCATGTCTCAGCAAGGAAAGCTAGTAACTTGATTGTCGGCCGAGCTGTGGTTTATGCTTGGCATATCACTATATTAAAGGGCAAGAAATAGGTGCTTAAGCACCACCAGTGCCTGACGGTACCAATTAGATATACTGGACTACAACTCTCTTGAGAATGTTTTCCTGTTGACTACTTTGTATATACTGCTGGGAGTTTTAATTTGTTAAATGTTATGTAATCTGTGCTATACACCAGATGTTTTAAATTTACATGTTGGAAAAGTAAACAGTGAAAGATGCCATCTCTCTAGGTATTTATCTCATTATTTGATTGTGAAGCTCTATTTATATATTGAAATGTATATATCAAGCACATTTTGGTCAGTTCAGGATAATTTTAAACTGCATATTTACACTTTTTCTATTTTAAAATGGAATACTTTCTTCATTCCCCTGTATTTATGCGAATTCTTTGTTGAGTATGAACCCTGTGTTGATATGTTGCTGAGAAGGCAATTAGCCTATTTCTAAATCTCTCCTCCATCAGGCCCATTGAGTTTTAAGCCACTTTTCTCCATTAGATATTGGGTCTTTGTGTGTTATGGTGGCAATTGTGGTGTGTTATTGTGTGTTGATATCTTCCCCCTGACATTCACCCTCAGACTTTTGCATGTTACCCTGCACACCCCACCCAAGTGTCCATCCACACACATCTAAACTGGTAATTATTTAGCTGTGATCATTGACCCTAAATATTGGAGGAGGTTTAACATTAGGGCATCACAGTTGAGCTTTGTTCTATCCTTACAATATGATCATATAAATATGGATACAGGTTTGACCAGTTGTATCATTGTTTCTTAGTAGCTAAGATTGGCTAATCCAAGATGACTGTATCTCTGAACAGTCAGCCATTAATAAAACCTGGATTCATCTCTTTGGTTTTTCTTTGTTTAGTGCCTCAGCAAAACTTGCATTTTTCTTCCACTAAAACTTAAGTAGCACCAAATGTAAATTCTTGAATGTTTTGTGCATCCAGACAGAGACACACTTAGTTTTCAAATTGAAATATGGTATCTCTCTAGATATTTGTTAATCCAATTTTACTTTTAGATTAAACTTCAGCTTATTTGTACATGAAACTTAAATTTTATTTTTCAGTATCAGCTTTATATTGAACCCAGTGGCATGAATAGTCCAGTTGCTATGGAAACAGATGGTCCATTGATAGATGATATCCAGATGATCAGAAAGGCAGTAGAAGATCAAGCACCTCAGGTATAAGATGGCTACAAAATGATACTACTTTGCTGCTTATGAACATCATGGAAGAAATTTATATACAAGCCTCATGAGACTCTAAATTGATCACTGTTGAATTATCAAATTTAATTCTTCTGTTTAACTTTGCAGATTCATTGTTCCATTTAAACGTTTTTCTCTTATAGAGTCATAGAGATGTACAGCATGGAAACAGAACCTTCGGTCCAACCCGTCCATGCTGACCAGATATCCCAACCCAATCTAGACCCACCTGCCAGCACCCGGCCCATATCCCTCCAAACCCTTCCTATTCATATACCCATCCAAATGCCTCATAAATGTTGCAATTGTACCAGCCTCCACCACTTCCTCTGGCAGCTCATTCCATACATGTACCACCTTCTGTGTGAAAAAGTTACCCCTTAGCTCTCATTTATATCTTTCCCCTCTCACCCTAAACCTATGCCCTCTAGTTCTGGACTCCTCGCCCCCAGGGAAAAGACTTTGCCTATTTACCCTATCCATGCCCCTCATAATCTTGTAAACCTCTATAAGGTCACCCCTCAGCCTCCGACGCTCCAGGGAAAACAGCCTTGGCCTGTTCAGCCTCTCCCTATAGCTCAAATCCTCCGACCCTGGCAACATCCTTGTAAATCTTTTCTGAACCCTTTCAAGTTTCACAACATTCTTCCAATAGGAAGGAGACCAGAATTGCATGCAATATTCCAACAGTGGCCTAACCAATGTCCTGTACAGCTGCAACATGACCTCCCAACTCCTGTACTCAATACTCTGACCAATAAAGGAAAGCATACCAAACGTTGCCTTCACTATCCTATCGACCTACGACTCCACTTTCAAGGAGCTATGAACCTGCACTCCAAGGTCTCTTTGTTCAGCAACACTCCCTAGGACCTTACTATTAAGTGTATAAGTCCTGCTAAGATTTGCTTTCCCAAAATAACAGCACCTCGCATTTATCTGAACTAACACCATCTGCCACTTCTCAGCCCATTGGCCTATCTGGTCCAGATCCTGTTGTAATCTGAGGTAACCCATTTCGCTGTCCACTACACCTCCAATTTTGGTGTCATCTGCAAATTTACTAACTGTATCTCTTATGCTCACATCCAAATCATTTATGTAAATGACAAAATTTAGACGGCCCAGCACCGATCCTTGTGGCACTCCACTAGCCACAGGCCTCCAGTCTGAAAAACAACCCTTCACCACCACCCTCTGTCTTCTACCTTTGAGCCAGTTCTGTATCCAAATGGCTAGTTCTCCCTGTATTCCGCTAGATCTAACCTTGCTAATTAGTCTCCCACGGGGTATGATAGTGTAAATTTAAAATAATGAAGGTGTTGTATCCTATTAAAAAAAATTGCAGAAAGGTTTTGAGCAGAAAGGTTTATTTTTATTGAATCCATTTGGCCCTACATGGGATCTTGCCACAAGTGGATAAAAATAGAATTTGCTCTGTGTACAAAAAGCATTAGGTCTAGGGCAGGAGTAGGTCATTCAGCCCCTCAAGCCTGTTTCCTCTAATTAATACAATGGTGACCGATCTCATCTCAGCTTCAACTCCACTTTCCTGCCCACAACCCTTTACCCATTGCTAATTAAAAATGTGTCTGTCTGCTTCTTAAATTTGTGTACTGGCATCCATCATGCTCTAGTAGTGAATTCCACAGCTTTACAACTCTTTGAAAGAAGTCATTCTTCCTCCTGTCTGTCTTTTAAATCTGCGACCCCTTAGTCTAAAACTATGACCTCTTGTTCTAGATTGTATCGCACTTTACAGTCCCTTTTTGCATCTTGTATACCTCAATTAGATCTCGCCTCATCCTTTTAAACTCTCACAAGTATACACCTAACTGCTGAATCTCTCCTTGTAAGACAGACTTTTCATCTCTGAAATTTAATGAACTTGGAACTGCCTCTAATGCAATTGCACCTTTCCTCAAGTAAGCTGGCCAAAACCATATACCATACTCTGGATGTGTCTCACCAATGTCTTGAACCATTGCACTAACACTTCCCGACTTTCTTTCTCCATTCTTTTGACAACCAGTACCAAAATTCCATTTGCCCTAATGAACTGAGTTTCATTATCTGCCTACTAGCTTTCTACGTCTCTTGCACAAGGATACCCAGATTCTTCTGTAGTGAAGCATGTATGAAGTTCTCTCCATTTCAATACTAAGTTGCCTTTTTATTCCAACCAAAGTTGATAACATCTCTCTTATCTACATTAAACTCCATCTGCAAACTGGTTGCTCATTCATCTGGGCATTTGTAAATTTCTTAATTCTTCATTGCAAATTACTATCTCACCTGTTTGGGTGTCAACTGCAAATTTGACTGTAGTACTTTCTATCGTTGCATCCAAGTCATTAATATAGATTGTAAATAGCTGAGGCTTGAACTCTGTGGCACCAGGTTAGTTATATCTTGCAAGCCATAAAAATATCCATTTATCTTGACTCTGCTTGGCTAATCCTGTATCCAAGCTAACACATTGCCTCTTATTATAGTCATACAGCAGAGAAACAGACCTTTCGGTCCAACTCATCCATGCTGACCAAGTTTCCCAAACTAAGCTAGTTCCATTTGCCTGCATTTGGCCAATATCCCTCTAAACCTTTGTTATTCATGTACCTTTCCAAATGTCTTTTAAATGTTGTAACAGTTCTTGCATCTACCACTTCCTCTGACTGGTCATTTTGTGTATTACCTTGTGTATTAACCTCTTATTACTTGTGTATTAACTTCTGGAAGTCCAAATATACTACATGTGCAGGAGCCCCCTTATCTGCTTTGTTTGTAATATCTTTGAAGAACTCTAGCAAATTAGTGAAACATGATTTACCCTTAAAACCAATCTAATGCTGTGGATCATGTTTTGACTTTCCAAATGTCCCATTACTACTCCCTTAATAATGGATTCCAACAATTTCTCAAAGACAGATAGTAAACTAAATGCTCTGTAACGTCCTACTTTCTGCCTCACTCCCTTTTTGAATAGGCGTTAACATTTTTCCAATCCACTCCCTATCTTTGCTGCCATGTCTTTTAATAATCTTAGGTGGTCTTGACAGGTAGCTCAAACAATACAACATGGGGTATTGTGCTTTCTACAGTCTACAACATTAAGTTTGTGATGTCCAGAGAACCATTGAGTTACAAAAATTTGTATGGCATTTATCTTTTTATTGAACCTATATTTGAAAATAAATGGGATAGTGAGTCTAAATGTCTTCCTCAGAAAAACAATCTCAAACATATGTTTTACATATGTTAAAATAGTTACTATCTTGGTAAACATTGCTTTTAAATCAACATGGTATAAATACTTACTCCCTTTAAAATTAAATTACTGAGAGCAGAAAATTCTGGAAATATTCAGCAGGTTAGGCAGCATCTGTGAAGAGAGAATAGTTTACATTTCAGATTGATAATCTTTCCATCATTTAAAGCAGAAATGTAAAGTTTAAAAAATTGTTTTCAAATCAAAATCTAAAGTTATTTTGTTGCAGCTATTATTAACATTACTTTTCTGCAGGCACAGAAAGATCTTCGAAAGGATCGTCCACTTGTGCGCCGCAAGTCGGAACTGCCTCAGGATATCTACACCGTGAAAGCCTTGGAATCACATCGCCGGGCTGAAGAAATTATATCTGCTCATGATGGGCATTAGGCTATTTCGACAGAAGAATATTGTATAAAGCTGTTCTCTGAACTTGGTCTATTGTAGAAGCTATTATGCTTTGTGCCATACCAATCAGCTATACATTTAAGTCAATGCTTTCTTGAATCCAGTTTGTAGGCAATAACTTTACCACATATGAAGTCAAGTCTGGGTAGTTCAAACAATGGTACATAGGGTATTGTGCTTTCTACAATCTGTTTTTAAAAAAAATGGAGCTAAATTTGAGAGTCGTCATGTCCACAGAGCCATTGTATAAAGTTTGTTTAGCATTTATATTTATCCTTTTATTTACATCTGTATTTGAAAATAAATGGGATAATGAGTCTAAATTTCTTCCTGAGAAGTCACAGACTGTGTTTTTAGTACTAAAACCAATTTTCTGCATTGAATGTATTCAAGCCAGGATACGATTGCATCCAAAAATATATTAGTATAAATGTAAATGTCAACAGTTGCTGGACTCATTTTAAACATCTTGCACTAAATCTGACTATTTAAAAGAAGGAACCCTCCTGATTTTTAAAGTAAACTATATTAACGTACTACATGAAAAAAAAATCATTTTGGGGATATTAAAAATATTGACATGATTTTTATCCGTACAATAGTATCACATCATTTGAAACACAGGATTTCAACTTTAGATAAATTGCGAACTTGAAATTCTAAGTCTGATCTAATTCCCCATTAATATATAAAATAACTATTGATTCCTGCTGGATTGGTTAAGATCTAAACTTTTTATTTAGGTACTTTGGCGTTTTGTTTTTTGTAAAGTTTGTCAAAGTTCTCTACATGTCTGTCTTCATGTATGTTACACAAAATGATTATTAACAGTTCTGATAGAACTCTTCAATGTCCTGAATTGGCTGAGGCAAGAATTCTCAGGGTTTGCTATTTTAATCCATTCCTCGTGTATTAATGTTCTTGAGTAACTTTCCTGGTATTTTTATAATCTGTCTTGCCAGTTTACTGGTCTACTTTATGAAATTGTTCTGCCTCAAAACTAAGAACTTTGAGATCCTTTGTAGAGAATGGATCTGGAAAATTGTCACTCTCATAATCTCATGCTCACCAGATTTCAAGAATGAAAAATGTCACACATACTTTAATGTGTATTAGATTTTACAACACCCATTAGAATGAGGCTATGATGGGCTAGGCATGTGAAACACCAAGATATATATGTCTGTTGTAAGCTGTGTGAAATAGCTGAATATGATTAGTGATCAGAAACTGGTCAGATAAAAAAAACAGAAGTGTGCGCGTATGTTATCGAAACTCTTGTTTGATCAAGCTTATGTAACTTTAGCATCAAGTTTTGGAAATGGTTATAATCTATCGCTGATCATCAGATTTGTGTTGCAAAATGGTGCATGTAAAATATCTGCAAATACCATTCAGTTAAATTATCTTCTCAACTGTTCTGTTTACCTTGCTTTAATATTTTATTCTGAGCCGAGAATGCTAAAGGAATTTTAAAATTGTAGAGGTATTCAGGGCTATAAAGAAAAAACATCAAAATTTGGAAGTTCTCCCAGCAGAAACTTATTCAAATTTCAGAAAGCAATTCCTGTTTAACTTGAAATGTGAATGCTAAAATAATCTCTCTCAAGCATGTTGGAAAATCTATTTTGTTTTACATGTTTTTTCTTCTCAACAGTTGTCATGGAAGTCTGCCCCTAATAACCTTCCTTTTCGAACATTTGGGTGCTTTTACTATGTGGCATCTTCCATGCTTTTGCTGTGTTTCATTTACATACCATTGTTTGAACTTCCATCTTGCTTATGAGTAGTTTATCTCTCATATTCATTGGTTTTGGGTGTTCAGTATGTTTGTGTGAGGTGTTCAAGAAGGATTGTAATTTTATTTTGGCCACTAGCAAGTGTATATTGTTTGTATACAGTTTAGAATATGATCCTATCTTTAGCAGTTTCCCTTATTTTAACTTGCCTATTGATCAAGATTGACGTTCACCAAATTACAACTTTGAATTACCTTTTTTCTGTTGGAATGACTGAGAGAGTTTTCATATGAATGTATTGTATTGAAAAGGGTCGGTCCTATCTGGCTTAATTGGATGCTGTGCAGGTGGGTGTGGTCATTTTCACCTCCTTGGGCTGTTACTAAAATAGTATTGTAAATAAAAGCAAAACATAGCAGATGCTGGAGATCTGAAATAAAATCAGTGTGCTGGAAAAACTCAGCAGGAGTGGCAGAATCTGTGGAGAGTGTAACAGAGTTCCAAAGAGGAGTAATTTCGAAATGTTAATTTTGTTTCTTTCTCAACAGATGCTACCATACTTACTGAGTTTCTGCAGCACTAAATTTTTATTATAGTGCTAGTTACTGTGCAGAACATTGAGATTTGTTGTCAATTCATTAATTACAGAATTTAATTCAAAACTAAATGATTACTTGGTAAAGGGTATGTAGAATCTAGAATACTGACATAATTTTGTCATCTTGAGAGTATCTTTTGATCATTCTGTAGATGAGCCAGCACAAAATGGATACCCTAGAAGCAGCGTGTGAACAGTTTGATATGTTACAGAAATTCTTAAATGTCTAAAGAAAAGGTAATTCGAAAGCTTGATCTGGTGCCTGTATTTCTTTAAAAGCAGCTTTCTGATTGACATCTTTTAAGTTCATTTGTATTTGCTTTTTTAAAAAAAAGCCCTGTACAAGAAGAATGTCCAGTTATATGACAAGTGACCTTTAGTGTGATACCTACATAAATGGCTTCATTTTAATATTGTACATATGTTGTACTTTGTTTTAAGTAGTGTAATATCTAATAAAGTAGATTTCATATTTTGTACAAAATGGTCTTATGTACAGAATAAAACTTCCTAGTAACTACAAAAGTTGGTAAATGGCACAGATATTTTTCTTTCAAACAATTTGCCATGAGTAAAAATTTTGAAAGTCAACAATTTGAGTTTATTCAAACTCAGTATGTTTTTTTGATTTTAACCCACTTTTATCCAGTTTGGAATTTTAGAATACCTTTACAGTTACAGAATTAAAATAACATTAATTTTATCTATTAAAGTCTGTAAACTAGAGTGACCAATGTTCAGTTGGTTTCTGCTTACTATTTCATTTAAGCTATGTAACTGTGGATTTAACATTCCAGTAGTACGTTGCATCACAATTTCAACTTCTGGTGAAAACATTCTGGGCTTATGTTTGTCACATTTTTTGTTTCAAATTTACTGTTTATTGTATATTCCTTTTATCATTTTGGAGCTTTTAAGTTGAGCAAACAAAACTAAGTTGGACAAATGTTGGCTAAAAAGTAGAAGAGGGTGGTGGTGGAGGATTGCTTTTCAGGCTGGAGGCCTGTGACCAGTGGTGTGCCACAAGGATCAGTGCTAGGTCCACTGCTTTTTGTTATTTATATAAATGATTTGAATGTGAACATAAGAAGTATAGTTAGTAAGCTTGCAGAGGACATAAAAATTGGTGATGGTAGTACACAGTGAAGAAGGTCATTTCAGAGTACAGTGGGATCTTGTTTGGATAGGTCAATAGGCCAGGAGTGACAGATGCATTTAATTTAGATAAATGTGAGCTACTGCGTTTTGGAAAAGCAAATCAGGGCAGGAATTACACACTTATTGGTAAGGTTCAGGGAAGTGTTGCTGAACAAAGAGATCTTGGAAGACCTCGTGAGGTGATGCATTTCTGAAGATCAAGTATTACGTAGAAAATATACAGCGAATGGCAGAGCTCTTCGGTGTATTGATGTGCATAGAGATTTAGATGTGCAGATCCACAAATCACTGTAGGTGGCAGTGCAAGTTGATAAGATAGTAAAAAAGGCCTGTGACTTGCCTTCATTGGAAGGGCCATTGAGTATAAGGATAGACGAGTTATGCTGCAGATTTATTGAACTTCAGTGAAGCCACACTTGGAATATTGTGGACAATTCTGGTCACCACACTACTAGAAGGATGTGAATGATTTGGAGAGGTTACAGAAAAGGTTGACTAGGATGTCGTCTAGTATGGGGGATTTCAGGTATGAAGAAAGGTTGGATAGACTGGGTTTGATTTCACTGGAATGCAGGAGGTTGAAGGGTGACTTGATAAAAGTTTAAAAGATTGTGAATGGCATGGATAGAGTGGAAAGTATGAGGCTTTTTCCCAGGGTGGAGGGTTGAATTACTGGGAGCCACAAGTTCAAGTTGCGAGGGTGGGATGGGGGAGAAATTTAAAAGAGATGTGCAAGGCATGTTTTTAACAAGCGATGGTGAGTGCCTGGAATGTGCTGCTATAGGTGGTGGAAGCAGACACAATAGCAGGATTCAAGAAGCACCTAGACAAATACATGAATAGGAAAGGAATCGAGGGATACAGATCACGTAAGTGAAAACTTTTAATATGGAAGGGCAAAATGTGTCACCACAGGCATGGAGGGCCGACGGGCCTGATTCTATACTTCCTTGTTTGTAGTTCCTTGAAAGTGGAGACGCGGGTAGGTAGAATAGTGAATAAGGCATTTGGTCTGCTTGCCTTTATTGATCAGTGCACTGTACAGGATATTGGTTAGGCCACTTTTGGAATACTGCATTCAATTCTGGTCTCTCTCTGTAGGAAGGAATTTGTGAAACTTGAAAGAGTTCAGAAAAGATTTACAAGGATGTTGCCAGGGTTGGACAGTTTGAACTATAGGGGAGGCTGAACAGGCTGCGGCGGCTATTTTCCCTGGAGCATTGGAGGCTGAGGGGTGAATTTATAGAGGTTTATAAAATCATTAGGGACATGGATAGGGTAAAAAGACAAGGTCTTTTCCCTAGGGTGGGGGTTTCCAAAACAAAAGGGCATAGGTTTAAGGTGACAGGGGAAAGAATTAAAAAGGAACCTAAGGGGCAACTTGTTCACACAAAGGGTGATGTATGTATGGAATGAGCTTCCAGAGGAAGTGGTGAAGGCTGGGACAATAACATTTGAAAGGTATCTGAATGGGTACGTGATTAGGAAAGGTTTAGAGGGATATGGGCCAACTGCTGGCAAATGGGACTAGATTTATTTGGTCGGTCTGGACAAGTTTGACTGAAGGGTCTGTTTCCATGCTGTACACCTCTATGACTTTAAATCGAATAATTCAGATTCCTCATCCCAATCTAATTATGACAATCTGCACTGACCTTTCCGTTTTATTTAAGATAAGACATAGTAGTAGAAACACACAGTGGAAGCAGCAGTAAGCCTTTTGTACAAATCAGTCCTGTACCACTATTCAGCTAGATCATGGCCGATTGACCTCAACACCATTTTCCTGCAATGTCTTTGTGTCCCTTGATGGAAATATCTAGAAATTTATCAATCTCTGTTGATTATGCTCAATTACCAAGCCTCCAGATCCCCATGGATAGGAAATTCCAAATATTCACCAGCCTCTTCATGAAAAGATGATTCTTCATCTCAGTTGTAAATGGCCTAACTCTTATTGTGTGACTGCACCTGCTATTTCTATATTACCCCAGTCAGGGGAAACATCCTACTTGCAACTACTCTATAGAACCTTGTAAAGTCTGTAATGTTTTAATGAGATCACCCTCATTCATCAAAATGCTTGAGAATATCGACCCAGTCTCCTCTCTCACTGCTCACTGGTCCATGGAATAGCAGTGATTGTTTAGTGAACCTTTTCCCCTCGATGGTGATATAAGTGAGTGAGTGAGGCCACTTTCAGTCATGGCTGACCATGGGTTGCATCCTCGTTGTTCTGGCTTTCTGCTTCCCTGAAGCAACATCGCTTGTAACTGAAGAGACAAATGCTGGAGTGACAGTTCTGATTACATCTGTATGTGGTCGTTGATCTGCTAGAACTGCTACACTCCTTCCTTCGTGCCCACTTGTTTGCTGCAGCACTCATCAGCTTTTCCCCTGTTTTGAGGTGTTGGTTCAGGGTGATTTTCCGACTTGTACAGTCAGCTGCAAGCCTTTCCTAGCTCTCTGTAATGATATCAAGTGCCTTCATGTCCCTCGTAGTCCTTGTAGCACGGTTGGGGACGCCCAGTGGGTCTCTTCCCAGATGCAAATTCTCCATATTGCACATCCTTTGGGATGTGGCGTCCTCCATGCAGTGAACGTGGCCCAGCCAGCACGGTCTTTGCAGCCTGAGCAGAGTGTACATGCTGAGAAGGCTAGCACGAGATAGGACCGCTGCATTGGACACTAACTTGCCAGAATTTGCCCAGGATAGATCAGTCTGAAATCCTTGCAAGCGTGAGAAAGGTGGTCTATCAGTAACTGGAATTCCTGCTGGGTATGTGTTGCAACTGCAGCATCAATTGGCAAACAGCATGTCCCTGATGAGTGCCGCACATACTTTTGTCTTGGATCTGAGGCGGGCCAAGTTGAAGAACCTGCTGTCTAATCTAATGCATAGGTAAATACCCTCTGTTGCAGTGCCAAAGGCATGTTTCAGGACCACGGCAAAAAAAAATCCCAAAGATTGTGCAAGCAAGAACGCAGCCTTGTTTGATGCAGCTGCGGATGTTGAAGGGCTCAAAAGAGCTGCTGTTGAACTGCACTGACCCCTTCATGTTACTGTGAAAGGATTCTATCATGCTCAGCAGTTTTGGTGGGCAGCTGATCTTCAGGAGAACCTTGAAATCGCCATTTCTGCTGACTCGGTCAAACACCTTGGTGTGGTCGATGAAAGCGTTTTATGTTCTCTGCACTTCTCCTGCAGTTGGCAAAGGGAGAAGATCAAGTTTACTGTTGACCTTTTAGCTCAAAAGCCACACTGTGACTCTGGGTCTACATGTTCTGCCAGTTTCTGCAAGTGAGTCAAGATTTTGGCTTTCATTAACAGGGGGATTGAGTTTAAGAGTCGTGAGATCTTGTTGCAGCTCTATAAAACTTTGGTTAGACCACACTTGGAATACTGCATCCAGTTCTGGTCGCCCTATAATAAGAAAGATGTGGATACTTTGGAGAGGGTTCTGAGGAGGTTTACCAGAATGCTGCCTGGACTGGAGGGCTTATCTTATGAGGAGAGGTTGACTGAGCTCGGACTTTTTTTATTAGAGAAAAGGAGGAGAAGAGGGGACCTAATTGAGGTATACAAGATAATGCGAGGCAAAGATAGAGTCGGCAGCCAGAGACTATTTCCCAGGGCAGAAATGACTAACATGAGGGGTCATAGATTTAAGCTGGTTGGAGGAAAGTATAGAGGGGATTCTTTACAGAGAGAGTTGTGAGAGCATGGAATGCGTTGCCAGCAGCAGTTGTGGAGGCAGGGTCATTGGGGACATTTAAGAGACTCTTGGACATGCATATGGTCACAGAAATTTGAGGGTGCATACATGAGGATCAGAGGTCGGCACAACATCGTGGGCTGAAGGGCCTGTTCTGTGCTATACTGTTCTATGACCCAAGCGAAGGCTTCGCTGACAGTGTTGAGGAGAGAAATGCCTCTGTAGTTCTTGCAGTCGCTTCTCTCACCCTTGTTCTTGTGGAGGGCAATGATCTTGGCATTCTTCATGGCATGTAGTACAGCCTCTTCTTGCCAGCCATGACAGAGGACTTAATGCAATTGGAGCAGTAAGCTACTCTTGCAGCACTTGATCAGATCAGGAGGAATCCCGTTGCTACCCGGGGCCTTATCTGAGGCCAGGCTGTCAATGACCTTGCTGAGTTCTCATGCAAGGTCATACTTTCTGGAACAGTATACTTTCTGGAACAGAGATCAGGGTAGTATTCAATCCACTTCTCCATCTCCTGGCCATTGTCTGTGATTACTTCCCCAGTAGAGGATTTGAGAGGGGTTTTTTGCTCTGAGATGGTCCTAGTGCTGCCTTGATACCTTTGTACATTTCCCTAATGTTCCCTGTTATAGCGGCCATTTGAATTTCCTCCTTTAGCTATGTCCAGTACTGCTTAGTGCAATGCTTGGCAGTCTGCTGAACCTTGTTCCTGGCAGCCCCAAGAGTCTGCAGGTTCTTCCCACAAACTGACAGCTTGTATTCAGCTAGAGCAACATGCTAGGCTTCAATGATGGGGGTCATCTCAGTTGCCTTAGCCTCAAACCAGTCGGGTCTTGCAGGTCTTCTTCCCAAAGATAGCCAGGGATGTGTGGTGCATGGTATCCCGCAAGGTTTCCCACATCTCTGTGGCAGAGTCTCCATGTCGCAAGATGCTGAGTTCTGTCTTAAAAGAGAACCGTTGCAGCATAAGGTCTGGCTGGGACATCTTCCTGACATTGATGTGAGGGTTCCTCTGTTGCTTAGTGTGATGGAATCTCTTAGGTTGCAGCCTAATCTTGCAACACAATAAGGAGTGGTCTGTTTCACAGTCTGCACTATGGTAAGTGTGTGCATGGAGAATGTGTTTGATGGCAGCGCACCTAACTAGCATCAGATCAAATTGGTGCCAATGCTTTGAGCATGAGTGTCTCCAGAAAACTGTGTGCTGAGGCTTTGTCTGGAAGTAGTAGTTGGCAATGCACAGCTCGAGCAGTTCGCTCTCTGTTCTCATTTATTGTGCCCACACCAAAATGCCCAAGGCAAGAGGGCCACAAGTCATGGTCTACACCCACTTGTTGAAATCACCCAGAAGAACAAGTTGCTTCTTCCGAGGGATGCTGCTAATGAGGGATACAAGATTGTAGTAGAACTTGTCCTTTGTGTCTGGTGCAGAGAACGGAGTTGAGGCATGCACCCTGACAAGGGTGACTGGCCCTATGGTGGTGTTGAGGCGATGAGTCATGAGTCGCTCTGAGCCATTGCTGCCTGGTTCTACTGTATTCATCAGGCTGTTCTTTACTATGAAGCCGACTCTGTGCTCTCTAGATTCATCAGCACCCTTCCCCAGCCAGTAAAACATGTACATGTAGTCCTTTCAAGTGAGCCTGCCATTGCTAACCTTGTTTTCTGGAGAGCGGCTATGTCCACGTTGAGTCTCTTGAGCTCATTATTTATGACAGCTGATGTCCTGGAGGTTTTCTGGGAGGCCGGTCATCATTGTCCAGATGTCCCAACTTCCCTGTTTTAGAGCTGGTCTCTTGTTGTTTGGCGCTGTGATTGCAATCTGAAATTCCTATTCCCATGAACCAAATCAGAGAGCAAATTGTGGCAGGACAGCACCTTACTGGCTGGGGGCTGCCCAGCTTGAGATGGGGATAGCTGTCCAGTGGGATCTTAAAATCCCTCCTGCCATCAGGAGCAACCCCTGGCATCGTGCTCTACGCCAGTCTAGTGATGACTTAACAGGGGGGATGGCAGATGCTAGTTGGACGAGGCTGGAGTGTCGTCTCTAGCTGTGGTAGTGGTAGGATGCAAGCCTAGGTGGTGCGATAGGGGGAACAGGCTGTTCTCCACTGTACTGGCTAATCCAAAGAAACAGAAAAGCAGTTTGGTACCAGAGCCATCACAGGAGCTGCCAGAATGAGGTTGTAGATAATGATGAACTGCCTTCAGGGCCCTAACTCCGGATTTTTCGAGGTTTAATCCTGAAGCCTTTCCCACTTATGGGTCTGACTGCAAGGCAGCGGAGGCTTGAAACCAGAATATGGCGAGTAAGACAACCAAAATTGTACACAGTATTCCTGGTGTAGTTTGAATAAAGATCCTTATAATTATAGCAAGACTTATTTACTCCTCCAGTCAAGTCCTCTAACAACAACTGCCAATGTACAATTTGCCTTCCTAATTGTTTACCTGAATGTTACTTTCGATGACTTGAGGACAACGATCCCGTTATACATCAACACTCCCCAATCTCTCAGCATTTAAGAAATATTTTGCATCTTTATTCATTCAACAACTAGCTTTGGCAAATAGGATTAAGGACAATCTAAAGAGATTCTAGAAATAGATTACAGATAAAAGACTGACAAGGGATAGAATGGGGCCCCTTAAAAGGTCAACAAGACTGTCAGTGTGTGGGACTGCAGGAAATGGATGAGAGACTAAACTAGTAATTTGCATCAGTATTTATTGTGGAGAACCATAGAATCGCAACAGTGCAGGAGCAGGCCATTCGGCCGTCAGGTCTACAATGACCCTCCAAAGAGCATCTCACCCAGACCCATCCCCCTGTCCTATTCCTGTAGCCCTGCATTTGCAATGTTAACCCACCTAACCTGCACGTCCCTGGACTGTGGGAGGAAACCAGAGCACTGAAAGGTAACCCCCACACACACAATGTGCAAGCTTCACACAGATAATCGCCAGAGGGCAGAGGTTATTCTGGGTCCACAGCACTGAGGCAGTAGGGCTAACCACTGAGCCACTGTACCGCATATGGAAACTAGAGAACTTGGTGATATATACTGATATCTTGAAAAATGCCCATATTACAGAGGTGGTGGTACCGGACTTCTTAAAATGTAAAAAGGCAGATATATCTCTGGAACCTGATCACCAGAACTTTGTAGTAAGCTAGGGAAATGATTGCTGGGCCCCTGAGATATTTAAATTATTGATAGACATAGGTGAAGTGCAGTATAACTGGATGGTGGCTAAATATGGTATTATTATTTAAGAAAAGTGGTAAAGAAAAGTCAGGAAGTATAATCCAGTGAGCTTGTTGTCAGTGGTGAGTAAATTGTTGGAGGGACAGGATTTACATATGTACATATATTTGGAAGAGAAAGGACTGATTAGGGATTGTCAACATGGCTTTGTGCATGGGAAATTGTGTCTCACTAGCTTGATTGAGTTTTTTGAAGAACTGACAAAGATTGAAGGCAGTGAATGTTGTTGAACACCTTGCTGAAGTCCATATTAACAAGGTTCCACATGGTGGACTTGTTAGCAAGGTTAGATCATATGGAATTCAACGAGAACAAGCCATTTGGATACAAAACTGGCTTGAAGGTTGTTTTACAGACTGGAGGCCTGTGCCACAAGGATCAGTGTTAGGTTCACTGCTTTTTGTCATTTATATAAATGATTTGGATGTGGAAGTATGGTCAGTAAGTTTGCACATTATCCCAAGTTGCTGGAATAGTGAACAGTGAAGAAGGTTATCTCAGGGTACAATGGGACCTTGATCTGATGGGTCAAGGAGTGGCAGATGGATTTAGTTTGGACAGGTGTGAGGTGTTGCATTTTTGTAAGGCCAATCAGAGCAGGACTTGTACAATTTGTAAATTTTAGATGTTGCTAAGCAAGGAGGCCATAAGTTCATAGTTCCCTGAAAGTGGAGTCAGCAGGTCAGGCAGCATCCAAGGAGCAGGAAAATCGATGTTTTGGGCAAAAGCCCTTCATGCATCTGCAGTCCTCACTTTCTCCAAGTAGGATGAAGACATTTGGTAAACTTGCCTTTATTGGCCAGTGCATGGAGTATAGGAATTGGGATGTCATGTTGCAGGACATTGGTTAGGCCACTTTCGGAATACTGCATTCACTTCTGGTCTCCCTGTTATGGGAAGGATGTTGTGAAACTTGAAAGGGTTCAGAAAAGATTTACAAGAATGTTGCTAGTGTTGGAGGGTTTGAGCTTCAAGGAGAGGCTGTTTTCCGATCAGCATTGGAGACTGATTAGATCACATTACATTACAGTGTGGAAACAGGCCCTTCGGCCCAACAAGTCCACACTGACCCACCGAAGTGCAACCCACCCATACCCCTACATTTACCCCTTACCTAACACTAGGGGCAATTTAGCTGGCCACTTCACCTGACCTGCACATCTTTGGACTGTGGGAGGAAACCCATGCAGACACTGGGAGAACGTGCAAACTCCACACAGTCAGTCGCCTGAGGTGGGAATTGAACCCGGGTCTCCAGCGCTGTGAGGCAGCAGTGCTAACTACTGTGCCACCGGGCCACCCACATGTCACTGAGGCTGGCCTTACAGAGATTTATAAAATCATGAGAGGCATTGATAGGGTGAATAGCCAAGGACATTTCCCCAAGTTAGGGGAGACCAAAACTAGAGGGCACAGATTTAAGGTGAGCAGGGAAAGCTTTAAGAGGGACCTGAGGGGCATTATTTTCATGCAGAGACCGGTCTGTGTGTGGAATCAGCTGCCAGAGGGACTGGTGGAGGCTGGCAAAATTGCAACATTTAAAAGGCATCTGAATGGGTATATGAATTGCAAGGCCTTGGGGGGTGGGGAGTGCGGGTCAAATGCTGACAAATGCACCTAGATTAATTTAGAATATCTGGCCAGCATGAATGAGTTGAACTGAAGAGTCTGTTTCCATATTGTACAACTGACTGTATAAATATGGATAACCTCTCAGTTTTCCTCATTATACTCCAGCTGAGTGAGTGAGAACATGGTAGACAATCAATGTCATGAGGCATCTGCATCTTCCTCATAACTTCCATTCCTTCCTCACTTTGTCATTAGCAGTGATAGAAATACTACATTTGGTCCCTATAATCAAATAATTGATACAGATTGTGAATAGCTGGGACAAGTACTAATCCTGGCATTATCCCACTACTGTCAGTCTGCTAGTCTGACTGACCTGTTTATTTATTCCAATTGTAGTCAAACATAATTATGGATTGAACATCCAGTGACACAGTTACTGAATTGTAATTATTCAAACCATATGCAGTTCTATTCCACAGATCCAAACTTTAGGTAATCCTGAGAACTCAAACTCTTGCTTGCCATTGACAAGGTGGTGTTTTACAGAATTAAGTTTTTCCATAGATGGTCAGAAAGGTCCAGAAAAAAATCTCAAAACTTCTCAACTTCTTACCTTGGACAAGTCTTTAAGGAATAACATGCTCCATGAGTCTGTCCACCACTTTTTTTAAAGATGGTGCAACAGGGAAATAAGTGACATTTCTGAAGAGAAAATGTCAAGCTCATTGAGTTAGTCATTGCCTCTACAACAAAAACCTTCAGAAAGGATCTTATAGCAAGAAAAAGTCTTTATTACTTTAGGATGGACAGGAAGGCAGGCCAACAGCAATTTCATGCTTAAGGTGCAGTCACGATTGTTACTGTAATCAGCAAAATGCAACAAATCAACAAAATCAATAACTGTCACGGGTTTACTTACTAAAATGCTGTCGGCATTTCTTGACGTGGGACGAGGGAAATTCGGCCAAAGCAGATCACGGAACAAAACACAAGTGATTCAGTACAACATCACAACACTGGTAGTAATTAAAGTTAAAATGATGCACAAAAACAAATACGTAAGTGAGGTTGAGAATCAACCAAATTTCAGAAAATGACAGGCTTTCCGAAGGCAGAATGACACACACACAGCTAAAATCGTAGACACAGGAGCAACTACGTGTTATCACATGCATCTACGTCAATAAGAGTCATGATTCGGAGATGCCGGTGTTGGACTGGGGTGTACAAAGTTAAAAATCACACACCAGGTTATGGTCCAACAGGCTTAATTGGAAGCACACTAGCTTTCGGAGCGACGCTCCTTCATCACCTGATGAAGGAGCGTCGCTCCGAAAGCTAGTGTGCTTCCAATTAAATCTGTTGGACTATAACCTGGTGTTGTGTGATTTTTAACGTCAATAAGTGGCATTCTATAGTACAGTCTAAGTGATTGTCTCACAGCATATATATGATCAACAATTCAATACACTTGGCAGATTCACACTCGACTTTCTGAAATCTTCTACCTAATAGATGCCAATGGTCTAGCTGTGGGAGGACGACCAGTACGCACAGATTTCTGTCCAGTGACAAGGCATGAGATTCAAACTCAAGCAGAACAGACCACGTGATATAATTGAAGCTGCGAACAGTCTCAAACACCTGTACCCAGACTGATTCAACATAATCAACAATTTTTAGTGCAATGCAGTATCGAAATTTCAGTATTATGCAACCCCATTTATTGATCCTCAATGAAGTGCAGCATTCCGAAGTTTCAAGTGGAACTGTTTGAGATGGAGCTAAATGGCAATATTTGGAGGGTTGACACATTGAAATACAATTTAACGGTAGTACAACCAAAGAAAGATGGTACCTGTTTGTTGTCTCATTCTGTTTCTTAAATACGCGGGGTCCCGATTTATGAATGCTCGTATATAGGAACACGATGTCATTTGGGGGTACAATTTTTGGCATGTGAATATTTCCTGTACTTACAAATGACCCATTTACATTGTCCTGCATTATGTTCCGACTTGAGTTTTAATCAACTTGCAAACAGACTCGAGTGGAACCTACCTGGAGATTGCCTGCAGGGTTAGCAGATTCTGAAAAATTTTTTGTACTCTCTTTTATGCCTTGAATTCTGTTTTTGCATCCCCTCTAGAACTGTGCTCATTTTTCCTTTAAAAAAGTCATGTTTTTTCTGAATCATATTTAATCTGCTATATATAAGCCTGTTTTTCTTACTATCCTTAATGTTTGAAATACTTCAAAGTTGTCATCTGCCAATTTTGATTGTTAATATATAGATCATAGGTTAACATATCTTGTAAATCATTTTCCTGCACAGATTCCTGTGGGACTCCACTAATTACAGGTAGCCATCCTAAGAATGCCCCTGTTATTCAAACTCTGCCTTCTATTATTTTGACAATCCTCCATCCATACTCATATTACTCCCAACACCACTGGATCTTATTAAGTAGTCTAATGTACAATATCTTATTGGATGCCTTTTGGAAATCTAAATTTGTTACATCTACTGGTTGTCCTTTATCCTGTTTTGACTTATTCAAAGAACTGTAATAAATTTGTCAGGCATGACTGCCCATTCATGAAGCCATGCTGTCTCTGCATGATTTTTTAAAAATGCTCTATTGCATGCTGTATAATAGAGTCTAACATTTTCCCAACAACAGATATTAAATGAACTGGCCTATACTTACCTGGTTTTTTTATCCCCCCGTCCCCCCATTTATGCATGAGGGTGTAACATTTGGCAGTTTTCAATCCTCTGGGACTTCCCAGAAACTAAAGATTATTAGTGGATGTTCTGATAGTAACCTTTTATCTCTATATCCACTTCCTTTAAAAGTTAAACAGCCAGACTTGACAGGGCCTAACTGTAGAGAAACAAAAGAGTCTCAAGGGTTGAAAACGTGGACTTGGTAAGAAAACATGGAGTAGAAAACCAATAAAGCCATTGAAGCAAAAGAGTGGGATGAAGCATGTTGAACAGCTTATAACAGGTCACAGTAGTGCCTTGGTTTAAGTATAATTTTTGTTCTTAATAAATTGACATGATTTACAACATCAAAATATGTCTTTTCTTTCGTATTGTTGGACTGAGTTTTAAATGAATCAATGAAGCTTCTTTGTATCCTTCTTACACCTAACTTTGTGACATCAGCAAACATAATTCTTCAATGCTTTGATTAAATAATCATGAATATAGATTGTTAATAGCTGAAGATCTCACGCTGATCCTTGTGGCATTCTGCTAGTCATGGCCTCCAATTTGGAAAATGCTCTATATGTCTCCAGTCTTTGTTTCATGTTTCATCTTTCAGAAATGAGATAACAAGAGTCTGGAGAAAGTATATTCTTGTTAGGGTGAAAGGAAAGGCTGGTAGGTAGAGGGAATGTTGGATGGCTAAAGAAATTGAGAATTTGGTTAAGAAAAAGAAGGAAGCATATGTCAGGTATAGACAGGATAGATTGAGTGAATCCTTAGAAGAATATAAAGGCAGTAGGAGTGTTCTTAAGAGGGAAATCAGGAGGGCAAAAAGGGGACACAGGATACGTTTGGCAAATAGAGTTAAGGAGAATCCAAAAGGTTTTTACAAATACATTAAGGACAAAAGGGTGACTAGGGAGAGAATAGGGCCCCTCAAAGATCAGCAAGGTGGCCTTTGTGTGGAGCTGCAGGAGATGGGACAGATATGAAACAAGTATTTTGTATCAGTGTTTACTGTGGAAAAGGACATGAAAGATATGGGCGGCATGGTGGCACAGTGGCACAGTGGTTAGCACTGCTGCCTCACAGCGCCAGAGACCCGGGTTCAATTCCCGCCTCAGGCAACTGACTGTGTGGAGTTTGCACGTTCTCCCCGTGTCTGCGTGGGTTTCCTCCGGGTGCTCCGGTTTCCTCCTACACTCCAAAGATGTGCAGGTCAGGTGAATTGGCCATGCTAAATTGCCCGTAGTGTTAGGTAAGGGGTAGATGTAGATGTAGATGTAGGGGTATGGGTGGGTTACGCTTCGGCGGGGCGGGGCGGTGTGGACTTGTTGGGCCGAAGGGCCTGTTTCCGCACTGTAAGTAATCTAATCTAATATAGAATGTAGGGAAATAGATGGTGACACCTTGAAAAGTGTCCATATTACAGAGGAGGAAGTGCTGGATGTCTTGAAACACATAAAGGTGGATAAATGGCTAACGTGGTACCACTGTTTAAGAAAGGTGGTAAGGACAAGCCAGGGAACTACGAACCAGTGAACCTGATTTTGGTGGACAAGTTGTTGGAGGGAATCCTGAGGGATAGAATGTACATGTATTTGGAAAGGCAAGGACTGATTAGGGATAGTCAACATGGGGGACTTCATGCGTGAGAAATCATGTCTTACAAATTTGATTGAGTTTTTTGAAGAAGTAACAAAGAGGATTGATGAGGGCAGAGTGGTAGGTGTGACTTACATGGACTTCAGTAAGGCGTTCGACAAGGTTCCCCACTGGAGACTGGTTAGCAAGGTTAGATCTCATGGAATACTGGGAGAAGTTGCCATTTGGATACAGAACTGCCTCAAAGGTAGAAAACAGAGGGTGGTGGTGGAGGGTTGTTTTTCAGACTGAAGGCCTGTGACCAGTGGAGTGCCACAAGGATCGGTGCTGGGTCCACTACTTTTCATCATTTATATAAATAATTTAGATACGAGCATAAGAGGTATAGTTAGTTAGTTTGCAGATGACACCAAAATTGGAGGTGTAGTGGACATCAAAGAAGGTTACCTCAGATTACAAGGGGATTTTGATCAGATAAGGCCAATGGGCTGAGAAGTGGCAGATGGAGTTTAATTTAGATAAATGCAAGATGCTGCATTTTGGGAAAGCAAATCTTAGCAGGACTTATACACTTTATGGTAAGGTCCTGGGGAGTGTTGCTGAACAAAGAGACCTTGGAGTGCAGGTTTATAACTCCTTGAAAGTGGAGCCTCAGGTAGATAGGATAGTGAAGAAGGCGTTTGGTATGCTTTCCTTTATTGGTTGGTGTACTGAGTACAGGAGTTGGAAGGTCATGTTGCGGCTGTACAGGACATTGGTTAGGCCACTGTTGGAATATTGTGTGCAATTCTGGTCTCCTTCCTATCAGAAAGATGTTGTGAAACGTGAAAGGGTTCAGAAAAGATTTACAAGGATGTTGCCAGGGTTTGAGGATTTGAGCTATAGGGAGAGGTTGAATATGCTAGAGCTGTTTTCCCTGGAATGTTGGAGGCTGAGGGGTGACCTTATAGAGGTTTATAAAATCATGTAGAGAATGGATAGGATAAATAGACAACGTCTTTTCCCTGGGGTGGCGGAAGTTCAGAACTAGAGGGCATAGGTTTAGGGTGAGAGGGAAAAGATACAAAAGAGACCTAAGGGGCAACTTTTCATACAGAGGATGATACGCGTATGGAATGAGCTGCCAGAGGATGTGGTGGAGGCTACTACAATTACAACATTTAAAAGGATTCTGGATCCATATATGAATAGGACGGGTTGGAGGGATATGTGCCAGATGTTAGCAGGTGGATATCTGGTTGGCATAGACACGTTGGACCGCAGGGTCTGTTTCCGTGCTGTACATCTCTATGACTCTATGTTTGTTAACCAACCAATGCTCATATATTAACCACAGCTTCATGAATACGTATCTTGTGTCTGAATGTTTTGTGCGGCATCTGTTCACCAAGGAAACTATTAATATTTGCAGCATATATTGGTGACCCAGACACAGCACCATTGTATTCTGAACTCAACAATTCATGTGCTGTTGCATTCAGTTTCAACAATGCTAGGTATTACCAAATAAATTGTGTTGCCATGCAATCCTCATTAAGTTCAGCTCACACAAATATGATTGTTATGTGAAAAACATGGATTCAGTCAAATAGAATCTAGCCTACTAGATTTGCATATTTCCATTGTGTACATAAAACATTTGCCAATAAGTCCAGTGGACCTGATGGGATACATCTAAGGATGTTAAATAGCTACAGAGATAGTGACTGCTTAAACTGTAGAAAAGTATCAGAGGATTGGAAAATTACTAATGATTTACCCTTATTCAAAACCGAAAGAAACAATATCAGGTAATTATAGACAAGTTAGCTTAACATGTTACAGTATATTATACAGAATGTAATAGCAGAGTGTTCAGAAATGTGTAATATAATCAGTCAACATGGTTTAACAAGGCAGAGGTCATGCATTAAAAATTTATTAGGAAGCTTTGAACAGGTAACAAACATGACAGACGGAATCATTGGATGTAAGATCTATTGATTCCCAGGCACATGGCTTCATTAAGTACCACACATTCAGCTAATTATTTAGAGTTTATTTATTTATCATATGCTGAGCGTAATGTAAATGAGCATGGATAGAGGATAGGCTAACAAGTAGATGAAGGAGAATTGGGATAAAGTGGGCATCTTCCAGGTGATCTGTATCTAATAGACGGCTACATGGATCAGTGCCGGGACCACAACTATTCATAATACTTACTTGGATAAGGGATGTGAATATTCTATCTCCTACTTATACTACTAAAGTATGCAGATGACAATAATAGGTGGGAATGCAAGTGATGAGGAATCTTTAGGGGGATATAGGCAGGTTAATTAAGTGGGCAAAACTTGGCAGATGGAATATAATGTGGGAAAATGTGAAGTTATAATTTTGATTAGAAGAATGGAGGAGATATTATTTAAATAGAAAAACTGCACAGGAATTTGGGAGTCCTTGTACATTAATTACAAAATGTTAATGTACAATAGGTAATAGAGAATGTGTTGAATAGAGGGCTTTATATCAAAGAGAATGGAGTACAAAATAGACAAGTATTGGTAATAAGGCATTATTTTTTACTATATCTGGAGTACTTGTGTCCCCTCATCTAAGCAAAGATACTCTAGCATTGGAGGCATGTTTACAGGGTTATTACCAGGAATAGTAGGATTTTCTTGAGGACATGTTGAGTATATTGGGTCTACATCATTTGGGGTTTAGTTGAGAGGTGATTTTATTGAAACGTGCAAGATACTTAGGGGCTTCACTGAATAAATGTGGAGAAATTGTGTTCCCTTGTGGGAGAGTCCAGAAGCAGAGGGCACAATCTCAGAATGTGGAGTCACCCAATTTGTTTCTCAGAGACCATATTGAATCTGTGGACTTATACCATAAGACATAGGAGCAGAAATTAGGCCATTCAGCCTATCGAGTCTGCTCCGCCATTCAATCATGACTGATAAATTTCTCAATCCCTTTTCCCCGCTTTCTTCCCGTACCCTTAATACTCAAGAACCTATCTTAGTCTTATATATACTCAATGACCTGACCTCCACAGCCTTCTGTGGCAATGAATTCGAAAGATTCACTACTCTCTGGCTGAAGAAGTTTCTCCTTATCTCCATTGTAAAAGGTCTTCACTTTAATCTAAGGCTGTTCTCTCGGGTCCTGGTCTCTCCTACCAATGGAAACATCTTCCCAACATATACTCTGTCCAGGCCATTCAGTATTCTGTATGTTTCAATTAGATTCCCCCCTTATCCTTCTAAACTCCATCAAATAGAGACCCAGATGTTAAGCTTTTCATTCCTGGGACTATTCCCGTGAACCTCTACTGAACACGCTTAGGGCCAGTACATCCTTCCTGAGATATAGGGACCAAAAGTGCACACAATACTCCAAATGTGGGTCTGACCAGAGTCTTATAGAGCCTCAGAAATACATCCCTGCTTTTTATTCAAGTCCTCTCAAAATAAATGCCATCCTTGCATTTGCCTTCCTAACCACTGACTCAGGCTGCAGGTTTACCACGAAAGAATCTTGGATTAGAACTCCCAAGTCTCTTTGCACTTCAGATTTCTGAATTTTCTCCCCATTTAGAAAAGTCCATGCCTCTATTCTTCCTACCAAAGTTCATGACCTCACATTTTCCCACATTGTACTCCATCTGCCCTTTCTTTGCCAAGCTTCTAACCTGTCCAAATCCTTCTGCAGCTTCCCTGACTCCTCAATTCTAATAGTCCCTCTATCTATTTTTATATTATCTGTAAATTTGGCCAGAATGCCTTCAGTTCCTTCATCTAGATCATTAATATATAAAGTGAAACGTTGTGGTCCTAACACTGAGCCTTGTGGAACACCACTTGTCACCGACTGCCATCCTGAGAAGGACCCTTTCTTCCCCATTCTCTGCTTTCTGCCAGACAGCCAAGCTTCTATCCATGCTAGCACCTTGCCTCTAACACCATGAGCCCTTATCTTACTCAGTAGCCTCCGTGCGGCACCTTGTCAAAGGCCTTCTTGAAGTCCAGGTAGATGACATGCATTGGCTCTCCTTGGTCTAACCTGCTTGTTACTTCCTCGAAGAATTTTATCAGAGTTGTCAAGTATGATCCCTCCTTGATGAAACCATGCTGATCTTGCCCTATTTTACCATAAACTTACAAGTATTTAGAAATCACAATGGATTCCAGGATCTTACTCACGACGGAGCTCAGGCTGAGGTCAGGTCTGTAATTTTCCCTATTTTGCTGTACTCCCTTTTTAAACAGAGGTGTCATGTTAGTGATTTTCTAGTCCTCTGTGACCCTCCCTGATTCTAGCAATTCCTGAAATATCATCATTAATGCCTCCACTATCTCTCTAAGAACTCTGGGGTATAGTCCATCTGGTCCAGGCTATTTATCTACTTTGAGGCCATTCAGTTTTTATAGCACCTTCTCCTTGGTGATGGCCACCATACTCAGCTCTGCCCCCTCATTCTCTTGAATTTTTGGGATATTACTTGTGTCTTCCACCGTGAAGACTGACGTGAAGTTATTATTCAATTCCTCAGCCATTTCCTTGATCCCTACTACTATCTCTCCAACTTCATTTTCCAGCAGCCCAATGTCCGCTTTTGCCTCTCTTTGGCTCTTTATATATCTAAAGAAATTCTTACAGTCTTCCCTTATATTACTGACTAGCTTACCCTCAGATTGAATCTTCTACCTCCTTTTTTTTTGTTGCCCTCTGTTGGTCTTTGTAAGCTTCCCAATCTTCTGTCCTTCACCAGATTATATACTTTCTCTTTTGCTTTTATGCTAACCCTGACTTTCCTAGTCAGCCATGGTCACCTCATCCTCCTTGTACCATGCTTCTTTTTCCTTGAGATGAATCTCTGCTGACTCTCCTGAATTACTCCCAGAAACTCCTGCCATTGCTGTTCCACTATCTTTGCTGCTAGGTTCCTCTCCCAATCAACTCTACCCAGCTCCTCATTCATGCCTCTGTAGTTGCTTTTATTTAGCTGTAATACCTCGGATTCTATCTTCTCCCGTTCAAATTGCAGTGTAAATTCAATCATATTATGATCATTGCCTTCTAAGGTTTCCTTCACCTTAAGCTCCTTTGTCAAGTCTACCTTACTGCACAACACTAAATCCAGTATTGCTTGTTCCCTATTGGGCTCCACCACAAGCTACTCCAAAAAGCCATCTTATAGACATTCCACGCATTCCTTTTCTTGCACTCCACTACCAATCTGATTTTCCCAGTCCACCTGCATATTGAAATCTCCCATGGTCATTGTAACTTTGCCTTTCCTACACATCTTTTCTATCCCCTGGTGTATTTTGTGCCCCAGCTCCTGACTACTGTTTGGAAGCCTGTATGTAACTTCAACTATTTTTTTAACCTTCTGCGGCTCCTCAATTCTACCCACACAGATTCAACACCATTTAATTTTGTTTCTTACTAATAAGACAACTCACCCTGTCTGCCCACCTGCCTATCTTTTTGATAGGATGTATATCCTTGAATATTCAGCTCCCTATCCTGATCCTCTTGCAGCCACGTCTCTGTAATGCCCACCACATCATACCTGCCAATTTTGATCTGCGCTACAAGCCCATTTATCTTATTCCTTATACTGCAAGCCTCCAGTCCTGTATTAACCAATCTTTTTCTCATTGTTATTTATTTTTCCAGTGCGTTTGAAGTTTGATTGCTAACCCTTTCCATACATTCTGTCCCATTTGTGTCTGTACTGGAGATTTTAATAACCCCTCCTGAGTTCTGCACTTTCACCTCCTCCTTTAATTCGGGTTTTCTAATTTTCCCTAAATTTAAACCCTGCTCACCCATCATTTAGTTTAAAGCCTTCTCGACAGCCCTAGTTATAGAATTCACTAGGACTCTGCAGCATAGTTCAGATGAAGACCATCCTATCAGAATAGGTCCCTTTTTCCCCAGTACTGGTGTCAATGTCCAATAAATTCAAATGCATTTCTCCTACACCAATCTCTGAGCCATATGTCTACCAGCTCAATCTTATTGATCCTGTGCCAATTAGCTCATGGCTCAGGTAGTAATCCAGAGATTATTACAGCAATTTTTTTGGTTGTTCTGCTTTTCAATTTACCACCTAGTTTCTTTACTACAGAAAGCTGTTGAGGCTTAATGAGTCATAGAGTATATTCAAAGTGAGAGATTTTTATTCAGTGAGGTTATGGGGAAAATGCAGGAAAGTGGAGTTGAGGATCAGATCAACCATGACTTCATCGAATAGCAGAGTGACTTGATGGGCTGTATGGCCCACGTCTACACCTTTTGGTCTTACGATCACCAAAAAGTCACCAACTCCCCAGTTTGAGGGTGATGCTAATGTATTGACCACTCACTCATTTTTGGCCTTTGTTTCATTTTAGGGATAATTTAGTTGAGCACTTTATACATTTAAGGTGAGGTTTGTCAAGTTGCAGACAATGCATGTCATAATTGTTGTTACTACCTGTATCACTGCAAATAAAGTAGAAAGTGTCTAAGCCAGGGTAGTTTACTTAAACACATTACTGTTTCTCAGAAACATCTATCTCCATTTATGGAAACATTTTAGGGAGCATCCCTAATTGCCCTTGGACTGAGTGACTTGGGAGGCCATTTCAGAGGGCAGTCAACAGTCAACCACATTGCTATGGGACTTGACCCTCATCAAACCAGACCAAGGAAAGATAGCAAGTTTCCTTCCCTGAAGGGCAGTAATAAATTAAATCAGCCATAATCTCATTAAATGGTGAGGAAACTCGATGGGTTGAATGAACTACTTCTGTCGCTACATCTCGTGGAACCCGCAACCTGACCCTTTCTATGACAACTGCAGAACCTCCCTAGTAATGTCTGGTTTAGCAATTGCGTACATTAGTTTCAAGATTTCCCTTGGGGATCGTCCTCATTCCTGCAACAACACAAAATGGAATATTGCGTGATGCCATTGCATAATTGGTCAGCAAGAAGATTCTAACTTTCGAACCGAAGACGTAAAATCAGTGCAACACTTTGAAATTTTCTATATTTCCAACGATTTTGATCAAGACTGAAAAACATTAATTTGAAAGGGACAAAATGAAAAGATAAAAATAAACCAATTTTCTTTCGCAATTGATACAGACAAACGAAGCTTTTTAGTGGAAACGCAAACAATAGATGCACCGTCGCGAAAAAAAAATCATGTTCAGAAATTAAAGGGGAAAAGGATGATAAAGAATAAAAAATAGCAAACCCCTGGCTCTGGCGATGCATCCTGGAAGTTGTAGTTTAAATCTGCAGCGCTAGCGACAATTGGACATTGTCGGCCGCCGGGGGCGAACTACAACACCCAGCGGGCATTGCGGTGCCGCATTACCTCACCTCTGCAGTGCCACGTGACACAGCGGTCGCTTAGTCTCAGTTAGTGTGGGTGTTGTTGCTGCTTTCTGTTCATTTGGAGCTGGCGGCGGAGGATCACAGAAGGTTCTCAGTATGTCCGAGAGTGGTGGAGGAGGTGGCGGTGGTGAGGACGGCACCACCGGCCTGGAAGTGACCGTGCAAAATGTGGCCGACGTGTCGCTCTTGCAGAAACACATTCGCAAACTGGTGCCGTTGCTGCTGGAAGATGGCGGCGAGGCGCCGGCTGCCCTGGAGGCGGCCTTCGAGGAGAAGAGTGCGCTGGAGCAGATGAAAAAATTCCTCTCCGACCCCCAGATGCACACGGTGCTGGTGGAGAGGACCACTCTGAAAGGTGAGGTTTTGGTGATCCGCCGCTGAAGCCAACCGGGATCCTGGTTTCTCTGATCTGCCAAAGGCGGCCCCACCCATTCGGAGAAAAGCCTTTTTCTCCCCAGCCCAGCGCTGAATGCCGGCTGTGTCCATGAACGACCCACCCGATCAATCGGCAGCGACAGCCGAAAACAAAAGTGCAACGAAGGAAGCTCTGGAGCTGACGACAAGGCTGTCAATACAGAAAGCCCACTACTCCCGGCTCAGCTGCAAGATTTCCCTTGGGGGTTTTTCCTCATTCCTGCGACAGCCCAAAAATAAAATACTGCGGGTGCGATCAGCCTGAAGTTAAAAACAAATGACGATGTTTAGAAAAGCTTATAGCAAATAGATTAGGCAGTATCTCTACGGGGGGGAGAAAATAGTGTGTCGTTTTGAGTATCTTATTACTCCCACTTTTTGCTGTGATTTTCAAGTTCTGGGTAACGGCTATATTTGGAAATTATTTTTAATTTGAGCTATATATGATCTGTCCTCTCTTTCTCTTCTCTTCCTCTCCCCCCCCCCCCCCAATATTTTGGTGCTGTTACAATATTTTCGATTGCCTTGCACACATCGAGGAAAGTTGTGATTGACAGTCGTAGACGTATGTTTGTTTGACTCCACTTAATGAAGAACTGAGTCAGTATATAGATATTTCCCATTACAAATCTCAAAAAAAGTTTTCTTTATTTTGGTCAAAGCTGTTAACTTTAATAATATCTCTCTTCCCTGTTGTGTGTATGCTTGTTCAATAGCTACATTATCCCCCACCCCGGTCTTACAAATTAGAGTAGATTTCCTATAGTGCAGTATTCCTGATGAAGGGCTTTTGCCCGAAACGTCGATTTCGAAGCTCCTTGGATGCTGCCTGAACTGCTGTGCTCTTCCATCACCTCTAATCCAGAACTTAATCTTAAAATGTCAGAAGGTTACTCTCTTTAGACTTGGAACAAAATGGTGGGAACTGACATGAAATAGAGCCACTGCAGTTAGTAGAAATGGTAAATTGTTTTCATGCAGCAGTATTGTTTGGAGATATTTACACATCATAGTTCAACATAAAATGTTGCATTTGTTTCTTTCTGTAGATATATGGAGTGCACCAAATTAATTTATATTTAGCTTTAAGGAATTTATGATCTGATTTATATTAATATTTCTATTGTAGCCAGCACTCTGTCAGAATTTATCTGCATTGCAGTGTTCTTGAATTGGATCAATTTTTTGTCCTCTGTCATTTTAAAACAAACATCCAATCCATAGAGGAGCAATAAATTTTCAGTGATTGCACTTGGTATTGTGTTTTTTATTTCTTTCACATCTGAATTTTCTTTAAATGCATATAGCAAAGAATTTAATCTTAAGGGTTAATGCAAATTTTAGCTCCTTTGGGGCGGAGTGAAATCTCATTTCTTTGCAGTTCTATTTGAATGCCTATAGCAAGAAACACTAATTGAAAATGTTATGAACAAGCAATGTTTTGGTTTGCAGATACAATATATAGATGTTTCCTGTCAAGTACCCATAATCCTCATTTTGTCCTTTTTTCCCTCTTCTTTTGGTTGGAGAGATGTTCTGTTGGGTGTGTCACTGCAGACCTTTGGCTTGCCACAAAGTGTTAAATGAAAACTGCTTTGATGAACTTTGTCTGTACAACCATCCAAGCTGTCCTTGAGACCTTTTGAGTGATATGTGTTTACTGCTTTTGCATAAATTGGAGGGGGAAAAGCAAGAAATGATGAAATAACTCATACTTTTTTCTCTCACAAAATTATTTTAGGAGCTACATTGTTAAATTTGTTGATTATTTACCCCATCAATACTGTTATGTTTTATGCACTTTAACAATTGTTTACTTGACAGAGGATGTTGGAGATGAAGGGGAAGAGGAGAAGGAGCACATAGCTTACAACATCAACACTGACATACATTATGGACTGAAGTCTAACAGGTGCTAAGCTTCGGATTGATAAACGTACATGAATTAGTCTCATTTGACCAATATTGTAGTTCAATATTGGATATATTTTCAATTAGTCCTATCATACTTGAACTAAATACAGTACATTCATTTTTGTTTATTTAGTAACATTTGCTTTCTGACCTAAAGTGCACTGCATTAGAATTAATTATGTAATTGTTAACGCTGCACTTGCAGACTAATTTTTACAAGTAGGTTAATCTGCTTTTAGAAAAGCAAACCTGTGTATTTCTTAGATTATGGACATAAGATATATATTCAAATAATTTTTTTCCTTTTTCGCAATACTTGTGTTTCTAGTTTGGCCTTCATAAAGCGTACTCCAGTTATTGATGCTGATAAACCAATTTCATCTCAGCTGCGTGTTATAACGCTTAGTGAAGATTCTCCATATGAAACATTGCATTCAATTATTAGCAATGCAGTGGCTCCATTCTTCAAGTCCTACATTAGAGAGTCTGGCAAGGCTGACAGGTATTTGCTTTTGTGCATTTATGTTACTTTAAAATTCGTATGTACATCTTAAGTTTAGCAAATATAAAATGTGTGTTATCTCCTTTAGAATGTCACAGATGCTACTAAAGTTAACTCTAATCCAACTCTGGTGGTAGTGTACTGACACCGATAGAAAACTGGTTGGCAGACAGGAATAGAGCAGGAGTAAACAGCTGTTCTTCCTGATAGCAAGTAATGATTAGCAGGATACCGCAGTCAGTGCTTGGGCACCAGCTATCCACAATATATTAATGATTTAGATGAGGGGACTAAATGTATTGTTTTCAAGTTTGCAGGTGAGACCAAGTAGGTCAAAGAGTAAGCTTTGAGGAGGTTGCAGGAATGCTTCCCTGTTGTTTGGACAATTATCAGTGGGCGATGCATGGCACATAAAATATAATATGGATAAATGGGAGGTTATCCACTATCCTACCAAAACAGGAAGGCAGATTCACTGAATATTGATTGATAGTTCGGGAAAGGAGGAGGTGCATTGAGATCTGGATGATCTTGTACATCAGTTGCTGGATGTAATCTTACTGGCAGTGAAGAAGGCAATGGTAATTCTGCCTTCATAGTGAGAGTATTCAAATTTAGCAGCAGAGATGTCTTACTACAGTTGTGCAGGGCCTTGGCGATACCACACCAGGAAGCTTGTCTCCTTATCTGAGGAAATATGTTCTGGCTGTGCAGGGAGTGCATCAAACGTTTGCCAGGCTGATACTTGAATGACAGGCCTCAGTGAGGACAAGATTCACTGGAGTTTAGAAGAATGAGGGGTGTGCGGGTGGAATCTAATCAACCTATAAAATTCTAACAGCGTAACCGCAGGAGGGATGTTCCTGATGCTCGAGGAGTCCAGAACCAGGGTTCACAATCTAAGGTAGCCTATTTAGGAGTGATGAGAAATATCTTCACCAAGAGAGTGCTGGACCTATGGAATTCTTTGCCACAGAAACTAGTTGATGTTAAAACATTTTGAATGTTTTCAAGGAATAGATTTAGTTCTTGGGCCTAAAGAGATCAACACGTATATGGAGAAAGTGGGATCAGGGCACTGAATTGGATGATGAGCTATGGATCATATTGAATGGTGGAGCAGGCTTGAAGGGCTAACTGGCTCCTTTTCCATTTCTAATCTTTCAATTTTGAAGTTATTGCATGATAACAATAAGGAGCATGAAGATATCTACCATCTGCTACTCAGTAATAAGGCCTTTGAGTAACACAAGTGGAAAAGTTTGTTCAACCTTAGTTTCTTAAAGCCTCAGACCAAGTGATGATGAAAAAAGTCATGGGACATTGGCAGTATGTGGTTTCTTTTAATAGGTTCTCAGTGTCATACAATATGTTTAAATATTCTCAATGTTTCCAGTAATTTATTCTCTACTTTTCCAGAGATGGAGACAAAATGGCTCCATCTGTTGAGAAGAAGATTGCAGAACTGGAAATGGGACTACTTCATCTACAGCAGAATATTGAAATCCCAGAGATTAGCCTTCCAATCCATCCAGTCATAACCAATTTAGCCAAACAGTGCTATGAACGTGGAGAGAAACCCAAAGTCACTGATTTTGGTGACAAAGTGGAGGATCCAACCTTCCTCAACCAACTGCAGTCTGGTGTAAACCGTTGGATTAGAGAAATCCAAAAGGTAAAAATTAATTAGTATTTACAACTTTCAGTGCTTCACAGATGTGAGGGAGTTTGGCACATTTAATCTATTTCAATCTTCAGCTGTTTTGAGGTTAATAATTTTCTAAACTTTAAAAAAAAATTGAGCAGCCTGTAGTTTGTTGGCTTCTTGTGCCAGGGTACTGCAGTCTTTTATGGACTTAAATATGTAGACTTTGCTGCTTAAGCAAAACTAAGCTTCAGATAACATGTTGATCCCGATTTAGTATTCAAGTTAATAAACTATCCTCTTCTCAAACACTTCAAGATGTGTAGTATAGGATGTGTAAACAAATTCAATCTATTTTGATTTATCTGTTACTGCTCAACTATACTTTAATGAGCACAGTTTCTTAGGTTATAGCTTTCTAAGTGCCGTTGTTCAATCCAAAGACTAGATTTGCATGTTGATTTCAGCAAGGTGATTTCTAATCAGCTGTTGGTATTTTTTTTGTTGTTCAGGTTGATAGCATTGGTTCATTATTGGGTATAGTTCTTGACCTTGAACATGAACATCTGGTGAAAACCTAAAACCTAATGCAGATCAATTAATATTACTTGTAGTGTTGAGAAATTAACACCTTATTTCAGAATTAAATATCAACACTTTAAGACAAAATCTCTCCTGGTCATTTATTTATACTTAGGCATGAATATTGCTAGAGTTTGGACAGTTTTATTTTCCCCCACTTTGGTGTCAGTATTGACCATCCATGTTGAATTGTAATATAGATACGAATTGGGGCTTTGTCTCTCTATCTCTGGAAATGGCTCCTGTTGCTTTTTTTCTTAAGTTATCTTCCAATTTTCCAATATTTGCAATGCTTCCTCTAAGGAGAAGTGCAATTTATATGCAGCCATATAAGTAATCTATAAATTGAAACTCCCGAAATTCTTCTGTTTGTGTCTCATTCTTTTCTCCCTCCTCCACACTCGACTGTGTTCTCTTTCTCTTCCCCCCCCCCCCCCCCCCCCAAAAAAAAAGTAGAGTTTAGATGCAATAATGAGAAGGCAGTGTGTGAACTCACTACCATCTAGAGGACAAATATTTAGTTTTACATCTTTTTATTTACAATCTCTTGCCATATGGTACAAGCTATTACTTGAGGCCCTCATTTTTGTCTTTTTGTGTGTTCTCCTATAAATTGGATTTTCAGAGTTTCTATATGGTGTTGTGATTTCAGGAATCTTCAACATTTAGTGTTGATGTTCTTTCCTTTTCCAACCCATTTCCCCCTTTTAACCTGTCTTTCCTGCCACTCCAGAAAATGAGTGAGTGGACTTTTACATTTTCCCCATAATCTGATTTTTCCATGTTTGAGAATGATCGACTGCAGTTGATTAGTACTTTCCTTCCATTGGAGTGAGGAAATGTAAAAGGTCCTAAGAGAAATGATTTATGGGATAAAGTCTGGAAGAGTAGCATACAGAGAACATCTTGCTTTGTTTCTAACACTGCAACTCCAACCTTTGCATCACCCAGTCTCTTCACTGGGTGAGATTTGCTTCCTTCAGACAATGAATGCTGTTAAAGTTGTCCACCAAGCACTGCTCCCTTCCTACACATTTTGATCCTACCAATAGAATTCCCCATTTTCTCATCTCCAATCTCCTAGATTCCAGTAGTGCCAAATCCTTTCAAGTTTTGATAAGACTGTCTCTCATTTTTGTTGACTTGAATTAATACATTTGCTTATGGCACAACAGTAGGTGAGCGTGCAAACAGTGAAAAAAACAGCAGAGCAATACAGGTGTGTTAATTGAGGAAACTTGGCTGGATACTGCAAGGATGTCTTTTTTTTTTCTTTTGAGGAGGGGCGACAAGTGGGGGCCCAGTTTTAAAAAGAGGGAAGATGGAATTCAGGTGATTTTAAAAAAATATGTCATTAGTCTGTGGAATGCTCTCACTCAGAAAAATGGGGTAAGGATCATTGAATGTTTTTAAGGATAAGATTTCTGATTGAAGGAGCCAGAGTGTGTGCAGGGTAGCCATGAAAGTTGAGATGAGGACACAGCTGGATCAGCAGTGATTTTACCAAGTGGTGTGAAGCAAGCTCAAAGGGCTGAAAGCCTATTCAAGTTTTTTTTTTCCATATGAAATAGAAAAATATAGAAGCTCGCTCGTATTTGATACCAAATGTCTCCAGGGGCAAGTCAACTCTCGTACCTTAAGTAACATACATACTCCTGTAAAAGTCAACCCCATGATTTTTGGGGGGAAAAATGTAGTTTTCAATTAGTCATGTAAAAGCTTTTCATGCATTAAAAACCAAAAATTTCAAAAGTATAATCTCTACAAATCATCATTTTTTAAAAATCATTATTTTCATTCAAGAAGTTAATCAACTGCATTTTCTCCAGTTTCTACCTCCTGAAGTAAGAGGGAAAATGACATATTGGAGAGGAGAATTGAGTACTGCCAATGTTGAGAGTGAACATTAAATAAAATGAAAATCTCTGCCTTGTCTGTCCACCCTCTTCCATCCTAGGAATGGCAGGCTTGGTCCTTGTCAGTTAGGCTCTTGCGAATGCTGCCTCAGAGTAACACTCCTGCACCCACTTCAAAGATTCAGAACCATCAGCATATCTTTTCAGTGGCATGGTGCTTAACTTCCCTTCCCTTTCCCTGATTCCGAGAAGCAGGCTCATGCTGCTGGTTCCTTAACTTCAGATTCAACTATTCCTATTAATGTCTAAAAACCTGCTGTATTAATTGCAGGACCGACATTCATTGTAAACTGGAGTGGCAAACATTTTTCTTTATGGTTTATTCAGGGTTTTAATGAATTACAGCAACACTTAACTGCAGTTCATCTAAACAGGATGATGGTGCAATTTTAGATCTTTCTGTTGTCTTTCTTGGTCAATTTCTCCCACATTAAAGGAACTTTTCCTTTATCTGTAGATATTAGTATCCATTCTGAAAATTGATTTGTTAAATTTTTATATGTAGGTGACCAAGCTTGACCGTGATCCTGCCTCAGGGACTGCTCTACAAGAAATCAGTTTCTGGTTGAATCTGGAGAGAGCCCTGTATCGCATTCAAGAGAAACGAGAAAGTGGAGAAGTGCTGCTGACTTTGGAAATTCTCAAACATGGCAAACGTTTCCATGCTACAGTTAGCTTTGATACTGATACTGGTATGGAATTGTTTTCTGTATTTCTTTTAAGCATATCAAAATTGATCAGTTAAAGGGGTAGAAAGGTGAAATAGCTAAGTATTAAACTTCGACTTGGACAAGGCTGGCTTCATTGCGATACATTGACTGCAGGATGTATGGTAAGTATGTTAATAGGCTTACAGAAGGTGAGTATGAGTTAAGTTCTTTATTGAGCAAGACACACAAACTATTGTGTACATCAAATGGCCATAGAGTTCTACATGCCAAATTCAATATGGGCAAAAGGTAAGATATAGCACAAAACAAAGTAAAATCTAAAACAAAAGTGCAAAAGAAAAGTACAAGTCATGCAAAGTGGAAAAAGTGTAAATAATGTCAAGCAATTGGCAAGAATTACAAAAAAGAAATATTCAAATAAACTTGCAAGGGATATTAAAATCAACACTTGTTATGCAATTGCTTTAGAGAAATCGTGGTCCCCTGAAAATAAAAAAAAATAGTGACCGTTCTGCACAACCATTTTGCACAAATATTTATAGCAGAGGTAGAGAGGTCAGCATACCAGGCACCCTAAATGAGGGATTTAATGTAAGCAGGGAAATCAAATGCATTAAAGAGGAGCAAATATCCAGGACTAAATGTGACTGAATGGTTAGCACTGCTGTGTCAACAGCAGGGACGTGGGTTCAATTCCACCTTCTGGCAACTATCTATATAGAGTTTGGACATTCTCCCTGTGTCTGTATGTTTTTCCTGGGTGCTCAGGTTTCCTCCCATGGTCCAAAGATGTGTAGCTTAGGTGGACTGGCCATGCAGAATTGCCCATTGTGTTCAGGGATGTGTAGGGTAGGTGGATTATGCAATGGAATGCAGGGTTATAGGGTAGAGGGGTGGGTCAGGGTGGGATGGTCTTTAGAGAGTTGGTGTGGATTCAGTGGGTCAAATGGCCTGCTTCTAAACTGTAGGGATTCTATGATTCTATGAAATGGCTTTTTTTTTAACAAAAGTGAGGACATTGCAGTCCCATAACTAATCTGCTGAAGTGTTCTCAATTTAGAAAACGTATATTAGAAAATTGCACTTCACAGACATGGCTACAAAGGCATTGGGGCTGGGAACTAAATATCCAAGGATATGCTTCCTATTGAAAGGTTGGACGAGGTTGTCTTGTTTGTAAGAAATTGTCAATACCAAGAGGTGATAGAGTTGGAAGAATTAGAATTTGCGTGAGTAGAGTTGAGGAACCACAAAGGAAAAAAGACCCTGATTGGAGTTGGGTGCAGATCTCTAAGAAGAATGTGGGGCAGAAAATAAACCAGAAATAGCATGTAAGAAAGGCATTATTATGATAACTATGGAGGACTTCAACATGCAGATGGACTGAAAAAATCAGGTTGGCAATAGCTCACAAGAAGGAATTTGTGGAATGTCTGAGATGGTTTTGTTTTTGGGAGCGGCTTTCATTAGAGCCTAATAGGGAACAGGCAATCCTGGATTTAGTGATGTGTAATGACGCACAAATGATTAGGAAGTTTAAGGTGAAGGAACCTGAGACCATAATGTGATAGAATTCACCCTGCAGTTTGAGACAGAAAAGCTGGAATCAGACATAATGGTATTACAAATGAGTAAAGGTGACTATACAGATATGAGGGAGGAGCTGGCCAGAAATGATTGAAAGGGAAGCCTAACAGGGAAGACAGCGGAATGGCAGCCACAGGAGTTTCTGGGGTAGTTTGGGAAGCACAGAAATTCATTCCAAGGAAAAGGAAATGTACGAAGGAAAGGATGAGGCAACCATGGCTGACCAGGGAAGTCAGGGACAGGATAAAAGCAAAAGAAAAAGCATACAGTGTGGCGAAGATCGGTAGGAAGCCTTTTTTTTTAAAAAAAAAAATGGGGAGAGGATGAAATGACTGTAAACCAGCTAGTAATATAAAAGAATAATGCAAGAGCTTTTTAGACATATAAAAGGTAAGCAAGGCAAGAGTGGACATTGGACTGCTGAAAAATGAGGCTGGAGAATTAGTAAAAGGATTAAAAAAACCTGTAGAGACACCAAATAGGAACTTTGCATCAGTCCTCACGGTGGAAGACACCAGCAGCAGACCAGAACTTCAAAATAGTTGGAGACAGAGGTGAGTGTGGTGATCCTTGTTTCCTTCAGGTGGGGATACAACAGATCTTGGGCACAGCCTTACAATTAGAGGGAGTCAGTTTAAAACTGAAATGAGGAGGCATTTCTTCAGCAAGAGTGGTGGGCCTGTGGAATTCACTGCCGCGGAGCGCAATGGAGGCCAGGACGTTAAATGTCTTCAGGGTAGAGATTGATAAGTTCTTAATCTTGCAAGGTATTAAGGAATAAGGGATATGGGTAAGTGGCATTGAAACACCCATCAGCCATGATTGAATGGCAGAGTGGACTGGATGGGCCGAATGGCCTTATGGTCTTCTCATCACAAAGGAGAAGTTCCTGGGGATGCTGAAAGGACTGGAGGTGGTTAAATCATCTACACCAGATGGACTACACCTCCGAGTTCTGAAGGAAATAACTGAAAAGATTGTGAAGGAATTAGTGATCTTTCAGGAATCACAAGAGTCAAGGAGGGTTGTAGAAGACAGGAAAATGGCTAGTGTAACGCCCCTATTTGAGAAAGAAGTGAGGCAGAAAACAGGAAATTATAGGCCAGTTAGCCTGACCTTTGTTAGATTTTGAAGTCCATTATTAAGGATACGATTGCAAGTTACTTGGAAGTGCATGGTAAAGTAGGGCTGAGGCAGCATGGCTTCATCAAGGGGAGGTCTTCTGAGGAATTCTGAGATGGTTAATGAACAAGTTAGACAATGAGCCAAAGGACATGATCTGTTTTGATTTCAAAAGGCCTTTGACAAGATGATACACAGAAGGCAGCTAAATAAGACAAGATCTCATGGTGTTAGGGGCAAGTTACTGGTAGAGAGGATTGGCCCACTGGCAGAAGACAGAATGGGGATAAAGATGCCTTTTTCAGGGTGGCAGCTGGTGAGTAGTGGAGTTCTGCAGAGGTCAGTTTTGAAACTAGAACTGTTCGTGTTATATATGTATGTTAACAATTTGGATGAAATAGCTGAGGGCTTTGCTAATTTGCAGATGATACACTGGTGAAAGGGAGGTTACGGGGAGCTGCAGAAGGACTTGGACAGGCTAGGAAAGTGGGCAAAGAAATGGTAGATGGAATATAATGTGAGCAAGTGTGAGGTTATGCACTTTACTTGGAAGAAAAGGGGTGTAGATGACATTTTAATGGGGAAAGGCTTTGGAAATCTGAAATGCAAAGGGCCTTAGGACTCCTAGTTTGGGATTCTCTTAAGGTTAACATGTAGAATCAGTTGGTGGTTAGGAAGGCAACTGCAATGTTAGTATTCAGTTCAGGACAGCTACAATCAAAGAACAGGGATGTACAGCTGTGGCTGTATAAGGCTCTGGTCCGACTATGTTTGGAATATTGTGAGCAGTTTTGAGTCTGGTGCCTAAGGAAGGATAGCGTATTTAAGAAAGTTCAAGGATTGCAGGAGAGTGGAGTTGAGAAATATAGCAGCTATGATCCAATGGTGGAGTAGACTCGATCTGCCAAATTTTATATATAACTTAAGCTATCCTTATTTAAGAAAGGGAAGAGGAAAGCCAAGGAATGATAGACTAGTGAGCTGAATACCTGTTGAAAAACTGCTATAGTTCATAGTTTAGGATGGTTAAACATCAATTTTTTTTACTGTTCAATGTGACTTGACATGTATAAGTAGGGTTAGTTTGTCCAATTAGAACAGACCTTACAGGAATGAAATTCGGAAACCCTTCATGCAGGTATGGTAGACACTTGGGGGTTCTCCCAAAAACAAGGTTTATACTGGATCACTTGTAAATTTTCAAATGGAATTTGTTCACCAAAACTGTTAAAAGATGTGGGGTAAAGACAAATATGGAGGTCGGTTACAGATTAACCAAGATTTCTTAGCATGGTGTATTTTGCTCAGTGGCCTACTTCTGTTTCCAAGCTTCTGGAAACATCTTGAAGGATAACCTGAAGAGGCTGTACAGTAACTTTTCAGGATTTTTGACTCTTTGGTTCATAAGATGACTAGAACCACATTTATTGCCTATCCCTAATTAACCTGAGAATATTGTGATGAATCATCTTGAATCATTTCAGTCCTTGTGCTGTGAATAGATCTGCAGTGTTATTTGAATTTTGAGCAAACATTAAGTGCCAGTGATATATTTCCAAATAAAGATGAAATGAACTTTGTGTGAAGCCTGCATGTGGTGATCTGCTGTCCTTGTTCTTTTTGGAAATAAGTTTGATTTGATTTACATGTGACTTACTGTTGTCACATGTACCAAGATAGTGAGAAGTATTGTTTTGCATGCTAACCAGAAAAATTATACCTAACGCAAGTACATCAAGGTAATAGAACAGAATGCAGAATATAGTGTTACAGCGACAGTAAAGTGGAGATATAGATAAGGTATGAAAGGTCCATTCATTAGTCTTTGACAGTTTTAGTCACCCTTCTATAAGAAGGTTTTTTAATTTAAATTTGCTCATGCAATGTGGATGTCTCTGGCTGGACCAGCATTTATTGCCTGTCCCTCATTGCCCAAAGAGGACAGTAAAGAAATGAGCACATTCCTGAGAGTCTGAAGTCATATCTAGGCCAGACCAGGTAAGGATGTCAGATTTCCTCTCCAGAAGGACTTTAGTAAACTGTTAGTGGGTTTTTCTGACAATCGACAATGGTATCTCAATCCTCATTAGATCCTTAATTCCAGATTCATTATTGAATCCAAATTCCACCATCTGTGTGGCAGGATTTGAACCTAGTTCCTGAGAACATCAGCTGCGCTTCTAGATTAATAGTTTAGCGGCAATACCACTTTGCTTTTGTCTCCTATTAACATGTCAAACTTAAGAGGGTGCAGAAAGATTTTGAGCCATGTTGCTGTGGTGGGGTGCTTTTCCTTGACCGTAGGAGGCTGAGGGGTGACCTTTATAGAGGTTTATAAAATCCATGATTGCATAGATAGGGTGGACAGTCAGTCTTTTTTCCTAGTGTAGGTGAATCCAAAAAGTGGAGGACATGGGTTTAAGGTGAGATGGGAAAGATTTATAAAAGTTCTTAATACAACAGGACCTTGACCAGATGGGCCGAGAAGTGGTAGATGGACTTTTAATTTAGATAAATGTGAAGTATTGCATTTTGGTTATGCAAATCCAGGCAAGACTTTAACACTTCATGGTCGGGTCCTGGGGAGTGTTGTTGAGCAGACACCTTTTAGTGCCACTTCATACCTCCTTGAAGGTGGAGTTGCAGGTAGCTGTGTGCCTTTATTGGTCAGTGCATTGAATATAGGAGTTTGGATGCTATGTTGTGGTTATAGAGGATATTGGTTAGGCCACTTGTGGAATACTGCGTGCAATTCTGGTTTCCCTGCTATACCACAGATGTTGTTAAATTTTTTAGGGTGCAGAAAAGATTCACTGGGCAGCATTCATAACTCTAATTTCTAGTTATCTTGGGCAGCGTAGTTGCCATACTATTAAATTTGAAAGGGTGCAGAAAAGGTTTACAAGGGTATTGCTGGAGTTAGAGGGTTTGAGCAATTGGGAGAGGTTGTATATGCTTGGGCTATTTTCCCAGGGCATCGGAGGCTCGGGTGACCTTATTGAAGTATATAAAATCATGAGGTGCATGGGTAGAGTGAACAACCAAAGACACTCTCCTAGGCTGGGGGGTGTCCCAAAACTAGAAAGCATAGATTTAAGGTGAGGGGGAAAGATTTAAAAAAACCTGAGGTACAACTTTTTCATGATGTGGAAGTGTTGGACAGGGTTGGGCAAGGTCAAAAATCACACGCAAGGTTGTAGTCCAACAGTTTTATTTGAAAACAAAAACTTTTGGTGCCTCACTCCTTCACATGCAGAAGCAAAGTTTTCCGCACAGGGTGGTGCATGAATGGAATGAGCTTCCAGAGGAAGTGGTGGACAATGTTTGTGAGAAGATTTGTAGCTCAGGTGCTCGTTGTTGTGGTTCTGTTTGCCGAGCTGGGAATTTGTGTTGCAGACGTTTTGTCCCCTGTCTAGGTGACATCCTCAGTGCTTGGGAGCCTCCTGTGAAGCGCTTCTGTAGTGGTGGAGGCTGGTACAATTACAACATTTAAAAGGCATCTGGATGGGTGTATGGATAGGAAGGGTTTAGAGGGATATGGGCCAAGTGCTGGCAAATGGGACAGGGTCAGATTGGGATGCCTGGTCAGCACAGATGAGTTGGACCAAAGTGTTTCCATATAGTATCACTCTATATAGCAGGCAAGAAGCTGTTGGTATATCTCCTAAAATGTTTCTATCTTCTCCCTGATAGATGATGGAAGAGAGAGTAATGAGGGTGGTAGGTGTCTTTGGTTATATTGGCTGATTGCCTGAAGCAGTGGGAAGTGCAGTCTCAGTGGAAGGAAGGTTGGTTTTCATGATTCACTCGGCTGCATTCCCAATTCTGATTTCTAGCTGTCTTGGGCAGAGCTGTTACCATACCAAGCCATGATGCATCTGGGCAGAATACTTTCTGTTGATCAACAAAAATTGGTAAATGTCATTGTGGGAATGCTGAATTTCCTTACTCTCCTGAGGAAGTAGAGGCATTAGTGTGCTTTGTTTACTGTAGCTTCGATGTGGATGGTCCAGGATAGATTGGTGTTATTTATTCACGAGTTTGAAACTCTTGACCGTCTCGGCCTCATTGCCGTTGATACAGCCGGGCTTGATTTCTACTCCACTCCCTAAAATTGATAACCAACTCCTTCGTTTTGTTGACATTGAGGCGGGGGTTGTCTTTACATTATGCCACTAAGCTGTCTGTGTCTTTCTTGTACTTTGTCTTGTCATTGTTTGAGGTCTGACCCATTATGGTGGTGTCGTCAACAAATTTCTAAATGGAGGTGCTGAGGTCATGTACGGATTAATAGTTGAGGACCCATCACTGATGTTTGTAACATTCCACCTCTTTCATTTTGCCAACTCAAAGTGACCCATTATGCTTGTTTCCTGTTAAATAGTTCATCCTTTTGTCCAGCTAATATGCTACCCTGTAAACTTTTATTTTGTGTAGTAACCCTTGATTATATTGTGCAAGTGCCTTTATTTGAACCTTTTAAGCCTAGAGTTGATTTTCAAAACAATGCAAATAACTTGTTTGGCTTTTAATTATGCCTGTGTATTTAAAATGCACTTTTAAATATGAATCTAACTTCTCTTTCTAGAAATAGAAAATGTACATCAAAGTTAGTGCTGAAGAAAATAAGCTAATGAACTTTGTTTATTGTGTCATCTAATTTTAGTATTTTGTGCAGATGATTACAGATTTTCAAACTTGATCACAGGTCTAAAAACTTCAATGTTTCTCAATATCGAATTGTTGAAAAGGCTGAGTCACAAGTCATGTCATACTGTATATTGGAGAATGTAAGGATATAACTTTTAGGTGTTATGAATTTTTAATTGCGATATTTTTTCTAAAATAATAGGACTCAAGCAGGCATTGGAAACAGTAAATGACTACAACCCCTTGATGAAAGATTTTCCTTTGAATGATTTGCTGTCTGCAACTGAACTGGATAAAATCAGACAGGCACTAGTTGCAATCTTCACTCACTTGCGAAAAATAAGAAACACAAAATATCCTATTCAACGAGCATTGAGATTGGTGGAAGCAATTTCAAGAGACCTCAGCTCTCAGTTGCTTAAAGTCTTGGGAACCCGAAAGTTGATGCATGTTGCTTATGAAGAATTTGAAAAGGTAGCTTTGTCATTGTTCTACATGCTTTGCTAACTTGTATGGCAGTTTTCTAAGTGCGCATATTCTCACTAATTACACTGTTACATTAATGCGGAGCTAACTATGGACTTATTTTAGGTCATGGTGGCATGTTTTGAAGTGTTCCAGACATGGGATGATGAGTACGAGAAGCTTCAAGTTTTGCTTCGTGATATAGTTAAACGAAAGCGAGAAGAAAATCTTAAGATGGTGTGGCGTATCAATCCTGCTCATCGTAGACTGCAGGCCCGTCTTGATCAGATGAGAAAATTCAGGCGACAACATGAGCAGCTAAGGGCTGTTATTGTTCGTGTGCTTAGACCTCAGGTAATTTTAATGCACAGGAGTCTTGACCAGTGGAAGCTGGCAGTTATACAGTATACAGAAGAACCTCAATTATTCAAAGGACATGAGCGGGAGTATTTTATTCGGTTAAACGAATTCTGGATAATCGGATAACATAGTTTAGCCAAGCATTGGGACCTTGCAATCTTGCCGGATAATCTGATAATCGAATGCTGGATAATCAAGGTTCCTTTGTATTAACAAAAATAGTTTCTCAATGTGGTGTCGACAAAGCTACATTTATTTTAATTTTTGTGACTTAAGACACAAGGATCGACTTGAATATGAATGCTGAGACTCTGTACCCATAGATTATAAATAGCCAAATTTAAACCATAGTTTATACTTTTTTAATCTTAATTATTTAAACATTCTTGTGTGTGGGAAAGAATTATTTAACAATTGTAACTCGAAGCGCAGAATAATTGGAATGTCAAGAGTAGGGAAAATACCACTCTTATTTGGCAAATTCTTCGGGTGTCTACTGGTTAGTTGCTGACATTGGTCATAATTTTAAAGTGCCAAAGTATTTTTTTGTTTGCTTTAGCCAACTTTATAGCCATGATTGTCCCATTTATGTTAGGATATTCCTTTTCAAACAAAAACCCTTTTTTACATTTCTCTGCTATGCTTAATTCTGGATCTGTTATTTTTCCCTTTTAAAGGTGACTGCAGTTGCTCAACAGTCCCAGGGAGAAGGCCCAGAACCCCAGGACATGAAAGTAGCAGAAGTTCTATTTGATGCAGCAGATGCAAATGCCATTGAAGAGGTGAATCTTGCTTATGAAAATGTCAAGGAAGTTGATGGGTTGGATGTTTCCAAAGAAGGAACTGAAGCTTGGGAAGCAGCGCTGAAGCGCTATGATGAACGAATTGACAGAGTTGAAACACGTATTACGGCCCGTCTAAGAGATCAGCTTGGCACTGCAAAAAATGCCAATGAAATGTTCAGAATATTTTCCAGATTTAACGCTCTCTTTGTTCGTCCTCACATTCGAGGTGCTATTCGTGAATACCAAACGCAACTCATTCAACGTGTGAAAGACGATATTGAAGCCTTGCATGACAAGTTCAAGGTGCAGTACCCACAAAGCCAAGCTTGTAAAATGAGTCATGTCCGTGACTTACCTCCTGTTTCGGGATCTATCATTTGGGCAAAGCAGATTGATAGACAGCTTACTGCCTACATGAAGCGTGTAGAAGATGTTCTTGGTAAGGGCTGGGAGAATCATGTAGAAGGGCAGAAACTGAAACAAGATGGTGACAGTTTTCGTATGAAGCTCAACACACAAGAAATATTTGATGACTGGGCAAGAAAGGTCCAGCAACGTAATCTTGGAGTGTCTGGTCGTATCTTCACTATAGAAAGCACACGTGCTCGTGGACGTAGTGGGAATGTTCTGAAGTTGAAAGTAAACTTCCTACCTGAGATTATTACACTTTCCAAAGAGGTTCGCAATCTTAAATGGCTTGGATTCCGTGTTCCACTTGCAATTGTCAATAAAGCTCACCAAGCTAATCAGCTCTATCCATTTGCTATTTCATTGATTGAAAGTGTTCGTACCTATGAAAGAACATGTGAGAAGGTCGAAGAACGGATTTCAATTTCTCTGTTGGTTGCTGGCCTGAAGAGGGAGGTGCAGGGATTGATAGCTGAAGGAATTGCGTTGGTCTGGGAATCCTACAAATTAGACCCTTACGTACAGCGTTTGGCAGAGAGTGTTTTCAGCTTTCAGGAAAAGGTTTGTCTACGATACTTTTCTATTTTAATTGCTCTTTATGCATGTCCCAAGTTTGATTATTCTTTGTATTGTTGATTACAGTTAATTAGTTCTTTCACTATTTTCTACCTTAAATGTTTAATTTTTCTGCAGACTGTTTATTGTAGAATTTCTAAGTGAGAAATGTGAAAGGCCCAAGCTGTTCATAACTTTATTGCTGTATGTATATATTCTACAAAAGTGGGAAAGCTACAGGAAAAATTCAATTCAACTAAATGAATAGTAGATAAGTTATCTGCATATATCTTTAAGGTGGATGATCTTCTCATTATCGAAGAGAAGATTGACCTTGAAGTTCGTTCTTTGGAAACCTGCGTATATGACCAGAAAGTATTTTCTGAAATCCTGAACCGTATCCAGAAAGCAGTTGATGATTTAAACCTCCATTCCTATTCCAACTTGCCAATCTGGGTCAACAAGCTGGATATTGAGGTAAGAAATGCTCATAAACAGAAATGGTGTTGGGAAATGTGTATACAACATATATTTTAAAGTGAAAGATTATTTTACTTGAGAATTCACTAACTGAACTGTTTTTATAGATTGAAAGGATCTTGGGAGTTCGTTTACAAGCTGGATTGAGAGCATGGACACAAGTTTTGTTTGGACATGCTGATGACAAAGCTGATGTTGACATGGATACAGATGCCCCACAAACCAGCCATAAACCAGGAGGTGACCCAAAAATCAGAGTAAGATTTATCTGCTTCTACAAAAGGCATTAACTTGTTTGTTTAAATACTATGAAAATACTTTCACTCTTGTCACATTGGCTGTAAGAGCTTAAATTTCCAGTAGTATCCATTTAAAGTTATAAAAAGCAGAATAGCACTAGGATTGTATATTGTAAGACATGTAAAAATTCTACTGACTTCAACATGAAGTGTATATGAGAATAAATTAGCAAGCGACATAATTGGGACTCGTGATTTTTAAATGTATAAAGTAATAGGGTAAGTTAAAGCAGGTGCAGAGCTAGCTGCAAAATGTTATGGAGCAGAAACTATGACTGACGCACTGAGTATTTTGTATCAGTCTTCACTGAAGAACGTATTTCTGCAAATATCACAAAGGGTGTGATTATGGAGGATATGGATAAGCTAAAATAGATATCATGATTTCTGTACTTTTAGGTTAAACAGGATGCAGACTAGCTTGCAAAGGGTAAGTAAGGAAATTGGATTCTGTGGCTAAAAGCTTTCCACACTCCATGGTGGCTCCAGATGGTTTCAAGTAGTATAGTACTTCAAAAAACAAAAGGGAGACTGAGCAGTTATAGGCTAAAGGAGCCTAACATCTGTAATGGAGCGGTTTTAAAAATACGAACCAGAGAAATAAACTATTTGTTGCTAATTAACACATGGGTTACTAAATTAAGATGGCGTGTATTTGTTAAATGCTCATTTTATTGGACTGGCTTGAGCTTTTGAAATAGTTAAGGGGCTGTGCAATTTAAGTCTCAAAACTGTCATACAGCATAAAAACAGGTCCTTCAGCCCATGTTTATGGGAACCAACAAATACTAATTACAGCAATTCCATTTTCCTGATCTTTGTCTATAGCCGAGTATGCCCTCGCATTTTAAGTGCTCATTCCGATGCTGCTTAAATGTTGCAAGATCATCTGCCTCTACCACACTCTCAATTTTCCTCTCAACCACTTACAATTCACATTTTAAATTTGTGCCCTTAGGCCTTAGGCATGTCTGCCATAAGGAAAAGATTTCTTTGATCTATCCTGTCTGAGTCTACTTCAATCAGAACCTCCCCTCAGCTTCCTCTGCTACAAGAAAAATAAACGAGATTTATTGTTCATCCCAGGCAACATCCTGGTAAATCTCCTCTGCACTCTCTCCAGCGCAATCGTCTTTCTGATTGTGCAGTTCTGTTTGCCGCACCTTTTTTTTTCCATCTGTGGTCTAACTAACATTTTATAAAATTTCTGTAAGACTTCCTTGCTCCTATATCCTATGCCCCAACTAATGAAGACAAGGAAAAGACATGTTTGTAGGGATTAAAGGGCAAGTAGTTGTTTGGATACAAAGTAGGTATTAGTAGTGAGCTGTTATCTCACCTGGAAGGAACTGTCTCCCCATGGTTAAATGCTGAGCCAACTCTTTCAGTTGTATGTTGATGACTTCAAATTGGATGTACTGGACCTGATTCCAACATTTGCAAATGAAAAGCTTAAAAATGTCTTAGTGAGGAGGATGTAGACTTCAGGGTGGTGAAATTGGCAGATATTTGACAGATGGAATTTTAAAGGAGAGAAATATGAAGTGATTCATTTTAGCAGGATGAATGATGAAACTTGAATACTATTTAAAGGTATTACAGGAAATCTAGAGAACTGGGTAGTACGTTTACAAGTTTTCAGTGGCAGCTGGACAAATTGAAAAGCTGCTTAAAAAGAAGATAAGGTATTCATGGCTTTATAAGTAGATATGCAGCACAAAATCAAGGAAATGATGTCAAACTATGGGACTAGTTTGGAATATTATGAGCATTTCTGAGCATCACTTTAGGAAAGTTACAATGACCTTAGTACAAAGGAAAACTACTTCAATGATAGGGATGAAAGAATAGTTGTATAGAGATTAGAATAATTCCCCTTTTGAATAGAGTAAATTAACAAATATATTAAAGGGTTTGGAATCTTTACGAGCTTATTATAGATAAAATAGGGGAAGACCGTTGCTAGTGGCAGAAAGAGGAGTAAGTGGGGCATTATAGCTCCTCAGCTTTTCTTCAAATTTATATTAAAATAAAGGGAAAAGGTTCTGCACCAGATTCTGTGTTTTAAAGAGGAGGACTGGGCAAATACTTGAAAACTAAAAACACCAAAGACTGGGAAAGAGAGAAAATGGCTTGCTTATGGTTCAGAATAATGCCAGAAATGCATATTTGATTTCTGTTCCAGTTAAAGCAGATCTGAACCCGCTAACTTCCCCCTGACAATCTTATAATGAGAAACAACCCAAAACTCAAAGCTTGGGGTCAAGCATCAAGCTAAGGATATGTCTTTGGAAAGAGCACATATGAATGAGAAAAGAGCAGATGGTGGGACTAATTTAATAGCTGTTTTGAAAAGCCAACAATGCACAGTTAACTAAATGACCCATGCTGTAACATTCTATCAATGTCTGTTTCTAATCAGTCAACTCCCAAGACAGAAGTTGGCTACCATTAAATCTGCAATAATGCACTTGATTAACATATTCAAACACTGATAACCTGGATATAAAACCCATTGTGAGAATGTATTTCATTTCAGTGTTTGTTTGTTTCTATTAAATGTTTTCTGGCATTTCTTCTCTGGTGCTGAAGTTGTCTTGAATAGATTTAAATAAGGAAATATTTATTCTTCAAGAGACTTTGAAAACTCTTTTCTCGTCCTCTTACTTATAGAACATAGTACATGAACTTCACATCACAAATCAGGTCATTTATTTGCATCCACCAATCGAAGACTGTAGATATAAGTTATACCAAGAGCTGTTTAGCTGGAAGATGATTATTCTAACACTCCCTAGAATACAGAGTCAACGATATCAGGTGAGTAAAGAGTGACTGAAGTTTTCTGTTTTATGGAGGGATTTGTTCATAATGTTAATTTGATATGAAACCTTGATTGGCATAATTTATGTAACTTTCAAAATCAGAATGAATGTGTTTTCAGTATGGTTTCCTATTCAACTTTGCTTATTTCATGTGCCGGCCGACAAATAAGACCGTACATAGAAGATTCCTCTAATCGTCGTGTTCCCCGTGGTCCTACTCATGCTCATGTAGTCTGTAGCTTTATTTGTCCCACCCAAGTACATCCCCTCACATTTGCCTGGATTGAATTCTGTTTGCCATGATCAGTCCATCCAGCCAGCCTTTCTATATCTTCCTGTAGTCCAAGGCTATTGTTATCACTGTTTAATACACAATTAATTTTCATATCATCTGTGAATGTACTGATCAACTCTCCTGCATTCAAGCCTAAATCAATTATACCACCAGCAGAAAGGGCCCAATACAGATCCCAATGCGTCACCACTAGACATTGGCTTACACTCACAAAACACTCAATACCAAAGGTACTTTGTCGTCTTAGCGGTTTTAAACTTTGGTTATATGTTAACTAGATTATGTAATTGTGATTCTTTAGCTGATATGCTGACTATTAAGCTTTGCTGGTTAGTTTACTCTTGATGGATTTGAAATACTAGTGACTCAAATTTTGGCTCCATTTTTAATTTTTGAAAGTTGTAGTGAAGTTATTAATGTGACTTGGAATTCTGTAAGATACCTTGACACAAAGTAACTTTCCTTTTACAAACCCCATATCTGCAAAATCTGACTAGGTTGGCTTTCAGTATGAACTGTCTGAAGAGGAGAAATTTTACCGGAATGCACTCACAAGAATGCCAGATGGGCCAGCTGCTTTGGAAGAAGCTCATGAAGCTGTAATGGGAATTGTCAGAGAAGTTGAAAAATATGTCAAGGTAAGCATTTTGAAGATTGCTGTACCTTGAAGATTATTGTACCTTGGGTCTTGCTCCATTCAACAAATCCTTCTACATGTGCTACATTTTTCTTGTTAGGTTTGGCTTCAGTACCAGTGTTTGTGGGATATGCAACCTGAAAATATCTATAACCGTCTGGAAGATGATCTGAACAAATGGCAAGCTCTGCTTGTCCAAATCAGAAAGGCCAGAGGAACCTTTGACAATGCCGAAACTAGAAAGGAATTTGGGCCTGTTGTCATTGATTATGGAAAGGTAAGAGTATTAAATCAGAGACTTTTCTCTTTTATGTGGTTTAAACAAAAGCTTCATTAGCCTGTTTATTGAATAGCCTTTTTGGTAAGATATAAATAGTCAGACTTGAAGTGTTAACATGGAGCAACTATTGTGATTACTCGAGGTCTTTGATTTGTCCAGTTAGTGAAAGTCGTTCTGTGTGCTTGTTTAAATTCTTCTAGGTGCAGTCAAAGGTCAATTTAAAATATGATTCTTGGCATAAGGAGGTTCTTAGCAAATTTGGACAGATGCTTGGTCAGAATATGCAGGAGTTCCATTCTCAGATTTCTAAGGTAAGGAGTGTAAGCTTTGATACAATGTGTGCAGCATTTATAGATTTTTGCCCATTGGTGTCCTGACTCTAAATGTTGACTTTTTAAATATCCAGTCTCGTCAAGAGTTGGAGCAGCACTCAGTTGATACTGCTAGTACTTCTGATGCTGTGACCTTCATAACCTATGTGCAGTCTTTGAAGCGCAAGATCAAGCAGTTTGAGAAACAAGTAGATGTAAGTATTGGGTATTACTTTTTAATTTCATCATTACAGATGACTGTTCTATAGAATGAAAATACAAATTTCTTATTTTTGTTCCCTTTCACTTTACTTGGTATTACAGAGTCAGAGTTGTACAGTACAGAAACAGATCCTTTGGTTCAAATTGCCTATACTGACCCAATATCCTAAATTAATGTAGTCCCATTTGCCAGCATTAAGTCAATATCCCTCTAAATCCTTTCTATCCATGTACCCATCCAGATGCCTTTTTCAATATTGTAATTGTACCAGCCTCTTCCATTTAATCTGGCAGCTCATTCCATATATGCCCCTTAAATCTTTTTTTTAACCCCCCCCCCCCCCTCCTCACTTTAAACCTATGCCCTGTAGTTTTGGACTCCTCTACCTTGGTGGAAAAAGACCTTTGGCAATTAGCCCGGTCCATACCTCTCATTATTTTTATAAACCTCTCAGGACATCTTTCCCTATTGCCCACTGAACTCAAATATTAGCTTTTTGTGTTTGAGGACTTCCAAATCCCCCCTCTTTTTTTAAGCTTTCTGCAATCTTTCTCCATTTAAATAATCTTAGCTCCTCTTGTGAAATTGCATAACTTTTATTTGCATTTTCTCACATTCCCTCCGCCAAGTTTTTTTCACGCTCGCTAAATCTGTCTACATCCCTCTTCAGATTCTATCATCCTCAGCACTTGACATCCCATGTTTGTGTCCATCACAACCCCGGCTATAGTATTCTACTTTTCCTCCTCTTCCACGTCATTAATCGGTTTTGTAAATTATTGTGGCCCAAGCAACGATCTGTGTGGCTCTCCTACTTAGTTTCCATCCTTAAAATATCTCTTATCCCAACTTCTGTTAGTTAGCCACTACTTTATTCATACCTGTATACTACCTTGCAAAGCTGTATGCTGTTATAAAGTAACCTAATGGGTGTGGTTACCAAACACCACCTGAAAATCCAAATACATTGCATCCTCTACTTTCCCTTTATCTATCTTGCTTGTTACTACCTCCAAAGAATTCTAGTAAATTTGTCAGGCATGATTTCATGTTCTGCAGAGTGAAGCATATAGACTATTTTTCAATCTTTAGCTTTATCGCAATGGCCAACGCTTACTGGAAAAACAGCGGTTCCAATTTCCTCCATCTTGGCTTTACATTGATAATATTGAGGGAGAATGGGGCGCTTTCAATGACATTATGCGTAGGAAGGACAGCGCTATTCAGCAGCAAGTGGCTAATCTGCAAATGAAGATTGTTCAAGAGGATCGTGCTGTAGAAAGTCGTACTACTGATCTCTTGGGTGAATGGGAGAAAACCAAACCTGTGGCGGTAAATGATTTTCCATATTTCAAACCTTTTTAGAAATTGGTTTTCCATATCTTCCTGTCATATGTTACATGGTTTGCACTAACTCTCTACATTATTTTCTATGGTTCTAGTTGTACTTTTCAAGGGTATATAACCCAAAAAAACTTTATCTGAAGAAATATGTAAATATTTCGTCTACTATAATTTTTGCATAAGTTGTGAAACAATGCATCATTAGTCAGAAAAGGAAATGTTAGTAAAATTATGTCTTGAAATGTTTTAATCTAGAATTAGGACAAAAGTCATATTGCTCGTGCTAGTGTAATTTAAGAAATAACAAACTCCAATTATATGAAGTACAATATGTATATATTAATTATATTAAAAAACGTACTGGTTACTTAGGGGAATCTTCGTCCAGAGGATGCCCTGCAAGCACTCACTATCTACGAAGGAAAATTTGGTCGTCTGAAAGATGATCGTGAAAAATGTGCAAAAGCTAAAGAGGCTTTGGAGCTGACTGATACAGGATTGCTCAGCGGAAGTGAAGAACGAGTACAAGTATGTATTCTAACAAGTTTTGAAGTTGAGATTTGATATGGTGTGCGCAACTACTCCTGGCATAAATCAGGCAACTAGTTGTTGATGGAATTTCTGTGCTGCTGACAATCTTGGCCACTTTCAGCACTGTTCTGATTCTTGGTGGGATAGAGAGAGGGGAAACCTGTTATAAAAGGCTTTGTTTTAATGGGTGTTGCTTCATTTTCTGGACAATGCCTTTTTTAACAAGTATGTGATGTGAAGTGAGTGGGAGAGTCACTGTCACAGCTAATTTAAAGGGCAAACCTTGGTTAAAAAGTATCCTTCTATTTTGGTCTGGACAGATCTATTATCTGCATGTCCCTGCTTGATCTTTCTTCTGATTATGGACATTTGTGGCTTGTATCTTGAATATAATTCTCACCAATGCTTCCTATTGACTACAGCGCTTAAATTCACCCTTTACCTTCACTTTGATTAGGTTGCTTTGGAAGAACTGCAGGATCTCAAAGGAGTCTGGTCTGAGCTGTCCAAAGTCTGGGAACAAATTGATCAACTGAAAGAACAACCATGGGTTTCCGTGCAGCCACGCAAAGTATGAAATGAACTTACTCATTCTGTTGAAAGTTTATTTTTTTTACACCCTTTTGAGAAGCCCCCTTAGCAAACCGCTTTTAGTATCTATCTGTCTTTTGATGGTTAATTGTAAAGCATGAGTATTCTGTTCGATGGTTAAGAGGTGACGCTTAGGGTGGTGGGTAGAGGATTTTGGCTGATTTGAAAAGAGTGGGGAGAGTACACTTTCTTGTGCCAAGCACATATATACAAAGCAAACAGTTATACACATAGGCCCTGCAGCCAAGTACAGTTGAGTGCTTGTTGAGTTTCCTTGAGCATACAAGCGAATAATAGATTTTTAAAACCCATCTATACATGTTTTAAATGTAACCTAGATAATGCTTTCCATGTCAGTTTGCTTTTGGCTGGTCATAGAAACCTGTTTAGTCAGAGTTTAGTAATGGTAGACCACAGGACAGAGTTTTACCATCCTTGACAGTATCTGTAAACTACAGATTAAGTCCATGTGCTAAGCACACTCCATAGGTACTTAGAAGTGCCACCTTCAGGTTACTGTGTCGCCTTCAATTTAAAAGTAAGTAAAAATAGTACTAACCAGTTAGTACCTCAACGTTTTCTATAAGCCTTAATGAGTATAAATGGCAGAACTTCAAGTATCGTATTCTTCTAGTTGTCCTTGTGTCCAGTAGATGATCAATGCTAACTTCTGGTTATAGTTGTACCAACAGCACAAGAACTATGTCTTTGTCATTTTTCAGGTACTAATTTGGAAATTGTTCCTCTTTCTCCCTAACTTAATGTATGATGCATGTGATATTGTCTTAAGGCATAAAAGACAGCCCCTTAGGATAATGTTCAAATACAGATTGAGTTCCTTATGTTTATACATGTCAATTATCTATAAAAACTATCTCACAGATAACTTATTTCTGCTTAAAATAGCTTCGTCAGAACTTGGATGGGTTACTTAACCAACTGAAGAATTTCCCAGCTCGCCTGCGCCAGTATGCATCATACGAGTTTGTACAGAGACTTCTGAAGGGCTACATGAAGGTATGCCATATAATTTAAATACATTGACAAAAGTTTCTACATACTTGGTCAAACAATAACACATCAATTTAAAAAAAATTGTTTTGTAGATTAACATGTTGGTGATCGAATTAAAGTCTGAGGCATTGAAGGATCGTCACTGGAAACAGCTGATGAAACGCCTCCATGTTAACTGGGTAGTGTCTGAATTAACACTGGGCCAGATATGGGATGTTGACTTGCAAAAAAATGAGGCCATTGTTAAGGATGTGTTACTTGTAGCCCAGGGAGAAATGGCTTTGGAGGAATTCCTGAAACAGGTTAGTAATTTCAAGTATGAAGTGCCTTCATCTTGAGTTTTGAGGGAAGGTCACAATTGAAGAAGGGATAGCTTTGTGAACAATTTAAACCTATTTCCAGAATGGATAAAATATTGGATAGCTACAGCTGTTTATAATTTGTCTTGTATTCATAGCACCAACACTAATCAGTATCTATAAGCCTTAATTAATACAAATGGTAGAACTTCAAATGTCTTATTCTTCCAGTTGTTCACTAGATTTTTGGCCTGCATAGAGTCATAAAGATGTACAGCATAGAAACAGATCCTTTGGTCCAACTTGTCCATGCCGACCAGATATTCCAACCCAATTTAGTTCCGCCTGCCTCCACCCAGCCCATATCCCTCCAAACCCCTACTATTCATATGTCCATCCAGATGCCTTTTAAATGTTGCAGTTGTACTAGCCTCCACCACGTCAGCTGGTAGCTCATTCCATACACACATCACCCTCTGCGCGAAAAAGTTGCCCCTTAGGTCTTTTTTTTTTTATATATCTTTCCCCTCTCACCCTAAATCTATGCCCTCTAGTTCATCTGAAATTAAAATTCACACAGATTTAGCCTTATATCTTTGTCCACGGTTGCTTAAAAATGTGATGGCAAGACAAATTTTCTGCAACGTTTGGTAATCTGAAATTCTGAAACACTGCTTTTATTCAAGTTATCTTCCAAACGTTTGCATTAATTTGGCATCAGAAATGTCAATCATTGGGCTAAATTCTATAATTCTGTACAATTTATCTTGTTTTAAAACTTTCTAACAGATTAGAGAGATGTGGAACTCTTACGAATTGGATTTGGTGAACTATCAAAACAAATGTAGGTTGATCCGTGGCTGGGATGACCTGTTTAACAAGGTGAAAGAGCACATCAACAGTGTATCGGCCATGAAGCTATCCCCTTATTACAAGGCAAGTATTTACGGCGATGTTTTTAACATTTTGTTGCCAAACGCTTTGCCCTCTTTCCTTTTTGAGATGAAATTCTTTGGGATTGTGTTTAATTCCCCCTTCCGGCCTATGTTTTACAATTATACATTTCTGATTTTGAGTTCGTATTTTATAATTTTGCATTTTAATTTCTATTCCTTCATGCTTTCGCTCACATTGCATTAGGCATTGCCAAATTACAAGGTATCTGTGTGTCTTTTGTAGTCATTTTCAATGCAGTGAACTTCTAGTTTTTTTGTTTTGAGACATTTAAGAATTTCTGCTCTGTTCAATTTGCTTGTAGATTCAGCATTGGCTTTCCCAAGAGAATAGTTTGATTATACAGTTTGCAGACTATATATGTTGAACACCAATTTTTTGTGCTAATTATAACATTTCTGTAGGTCTTTGAGGAAGATGCATTGAGCTGGGAAGATAAGCTAAATCGTATAATGGCCCTCTTTGATGTATGGATTGATGTTCAGCGTCGCTGGGTCTACCTTGAAGGAATCTTTACAGGAAGTGCTGACATTAAACATTTGCTGCCTGTGGAAACTCAAAGATTCCAGAGGTATATGAATGGGTTCATATTTAAACACTTATACTGGAGTTTAAGAATTTTTGAATGATCTGACTGTTATTTTTATACAGCATCAGCACAGAGTTCCTAGCACTCATGAAGAAAGTGACCAAATCTCCCCTCGTCATGGATGTTTTGAATATCCCTGGAGTGCAGCGGTCGTTGGAACGATTGGCAGATTTGTTGGGCAAGATACAGAAGGCTTTAGGAGAATACTTGGAGAGAGAACGCTCATCCTTTCCTCGGTAGTGTTTAAATATTTTTTCCATAAAACACGTGACTACACAGTGCTTGAACGAAGAGAAATTACAAGTAGGGAAAAAACTTAAATTTCTAGAGAAACAAGTTGCTTTATATTTGAAAAGAGCAGACTAAAAGACTGAAGTAACATTACATGTTTGAAATGTATGGGCATAAGTATATGAAATGTGGTGAATAACATTGAACTATAATCAAAAACAGCTATTTGGTAATATCATGTAATTGCAGTCATGGGAACTGGGATTTGCCATAGTAAGAACTGAGTGTTTATTATTCAAGGGTACAAATGTTTAGAAGCAATCGAGTTAAAATGGTAGGTGGATGAGCAGCGCTCATTAAGGAACATATTGTAGTGTAAAAAGGGGATGTCGTCGAGAGGCAAAGACCAAATCCATTTGATTAGAGATGAAAAACAATTTGCAATAATAAGGAAGTGAGATATATTTCCAAAAATTACTTAGAAACTCATCCTTGTCCAGTATATTCTTAATCCAACTAAGAGGGAGGAATTGTTAGGTCTGGTGCTGAGAACTGAGGAGGGCCAATCCTCTGTTGGAAAACACCTTTTGGTAAGGTTGATCATATCGTAGAATTTTAATAATGCAGGAAGACATGGCGCAATTTTAGATTGAACTTCAAACTCAAAAGTGGTCTAACTTCAATGGGACAAGAGGGTATTTAGACTGGGTAGAAAGGAACCAATGGTTGTCAGGAAAAGCCAATAGATCTATGTTTGAGGGGGTATTTCATGTACAGTCTTAAGAGCACTTCAAAGGAAAAATAAGAAGTAAAACCTTGAATGAAGGAGATTTGTTTTATTATATTCTCAATAAATTGAGGCATGGCAGGTGAATTGAGTGAGAACCAGGCTAAATAAAGTAGAGAGGATCTGAAGAGGGAAACATGACTGACAAGGAAGAATAGGAAAGTAGAATGACAATTAATGTAAAAGGGAATGAGAAATAGTCTGTCAGTATGTAAATAGTACATACTAAGAGATTAGATGGGGCATGTTTGCAAAAAAAGGGCAAGGGAGCTTAGAGGCCTAGGGCCAGGCTCATAATAGTGTTTATGAAGATAGAAGATGCTGACAAAATAATAGCAGAAGAAATGGGTAAAGGAAGTGGTTGGATTCAAAAATTGATTTGAATGTACGTAATGGACAGGCTAGCTAAACTTAGATAAATTGACTGACTGGTGTGGGTGGTTGGCATCCTAGGTTACTAAAGTGGCATTGGTGACCACAGAAGACCTAGTCAAATAGTAAAAATCTCTGTAGGTACAGAGATGTTAAAGGATTGGAGACTGGTAAATGATATTGCACAGAAAGGATAAACATTTCTGGTAATTAGAGGCTATTATGATGAAGCAAAGTGGTGGAGAAGGTATTAGAATTGGTAAAAATGTGGCATGTGAATTTTGGGTTAATTGAGAGCCAGCGCAGATTTGTAAAAAAAAAACTCATTATGCTTGACCACTCTAGTTGAATATTTTGGAGAAACCAATAACTTTATAAGGATTGCAATGGATGTTGTCTGAGAATTTAATGCAAGCTTTGAAAATGTCAGACATTATTTTGTTATTCCAAAATAGGACAGTGAATGTCAACTTGGATTTAACCATTGTTTAAAGTACATAAAACAGCTAGTTGTAAATTGCTTTTCAAACAGTGCTGTTATGCCAATGCTGCTTAGGGCATCAAGGTTTAGTGATAAGTCCACTGAGAATAGCTTTCATTCCAAGACACTCAGTTGAGAACATTTGAATCTTTGACCCCAGCTTGGGTCTTTTAGAATCTTAGTCAAGTGATATTACACTATATCATCATCTCCTTGTTCTTGAGATGGCTGGCAAAACTGGTATTTATTGCCAATTCCTAATTTTCTTGAACACTGCTGTTAGAGGGACGTGCCACTGAAAGCATGTCAATGTCATTGTAAGTCAAGATGTTGTGTGACTAGAAGGGCAACTCTTTCAGGTGGTTTCCAGGTATCCAGTGCTGTTTCTTTGGAGTGTGCAAGCAGTGGAGAGTCCAGTGTTATGTTAATCTTTATTATGAGAGGGTTTGAATAGGAGAGTAAGAAAATCCTTGTGATTTTAAGGTTTTGGTTTGACCATATTGAGTAATATGTATTGTTCTTGTCTGAGGAAGGACAAGCTTGCTGTAAATTAGGCACAATGAATATTCTTCAGATTGTATATGAGCTGAGATGGTTGCCCTCTAAATGGGAGATAATCTCATTAAAACAACGCTCGGAAAGGGCTTGACAAGGTGGGTGCTAAGAAACTGTCTTTCCTGTTTGTATGTTTAGAATTAGGGGTTTTGTCCAATTTAGGACTGAGATGAGCAAAGGTCTCTTCCCTTAGTCTGAAATGTAATTGATGTTTGATTCTGAAGATCACAACTGAGTTCAGTAGATGATTGGACAGTAAAGGGATAAAAAGATGTGGGATAGGATTGGAAAGTAAAATTGATATTGTTCAACTATGAATTTATTAATTGGTTAGAAGACCATGAAGGAGTAGATATAGATCTTCAGCCCATCAAACCATTCATTGAGAGAATGGCTAACCTGATAACCGCAATTCCATTTTCCTGTCATTTCCCCATAACTCTTGTTTCCCTTTCTGATTTAAAAAAAATCAATCTCAATTTTGATTAACAATCCACCCTCTCGAGTCCATGATACTTTTGTAAGAACATTTCCTTTAATTCTTATTATGAACAGGAGTAGGCCCTTCAGCCCTGTCTGCCAATCAATGAGATCATGGCTGATCTACACCTAACTCCATACACCATAACACCTAACACCCATATCCCATAATACTTTTGCTTAATGTAAACTTCTGTCTCTGATTTAACCTGAACAACTGATCTAGCTTGAACTGCCATTTGTGGAAGAGAATTCTAAATCTTAACCACCCTTGTTTGTAGAAGTACTTTCTATAATTTTTCCTGAACAGCAATTAGGTGTGGCCCTGACTTCCAGGCTATGCCCATTAGTTCCAGGATCCAGCAAAAATTGTTTATTTACTCTTTCTTGCTGTTAATATATTTGAAAACTCTAATCTGTTCACCCCAGATGTTCTAAATTTTAGAGAGAGCAAGCCTAATTTGTGTAACCTTTACCTAATACTTAATCCCCCTGAAGTCCAGGTTTCATTCTTATAAACCTACATTATACTTGCTTCAACGTCGCATATCCTAAGGTGTGATGCTTAGATCTGTTGTCAGTATTACAAGTGGGGTCTAACGAGAGGTTTTTTTATAGCTGGTTTTATGACTTTTGCATCCTTAAAATTCAGCCCTCTTGATATAAAGGCCAACTTTGATTAGCTGCCTTGATTATTTTCTGCACATTTTTATGGCTTTTTAAAGATCTATGCACATGAACGCTTAACTATATTCAACTTCGAACTGTCCAGAAAGTGCCCTGTTCTGTCCTTTTTGATCCAAAATGGATAACTCACTTGCTTGTTTTGAAATTATCTGCAATTGTTATGCTCATTCCCCAAGTCTATTAATATCCATTAGTAATTTTATACTACCATCTGCATGTCTACGATGCTGCCTAACTTTTTATCAACAAATTGCAAGTCATTAATAAATGTGCATAATTGAGGCCTTGCATAGATCTTTGTGGGACATCACTAGTCACATCCTGCCAATTTGAGTACCTATTATCCCTACTTTCACCTGCCACTCAACCAATTTCCTAGACATGTTCATAATTTGCCCTCAAATCTTTGGGCTTCTGTCTTCGTTAAGTCTATTACATAGAACTTTATCAAGTACCTCTGGAAGTCTGTTTAAACAACCTGAACAGACATTCACCTGTCAACTTTGTTTACCTCTTCAAAACAAAAAGAAACAATTTGAGGTTTGTCAGGCATGACCTATCTGTCATGAATCCATGCTCTTTGTCCTCTATTGAGCACTTCAGATTTTCAGTTAGTTATCCTTGATTATAGACTTCAACAATTTCTCCTCCACAGATATTAGGCTGACTAGTCTGTAATTTCCTGTTTTCGCCTTTAGCCCTACTTTAAAAAGCAGATTAACTTGCAATTTTCAAATCCAGAGGGATGACTCCTGAATCTCGGAAACATCTGTAGATACTCTAAATTTTTTTTACTGTACATCACTCCTTCCTTTTGCTTCTGAAGATTGAAACCTTCAGGTCCTGGGGATTTGACCATTAATTTCTTTATTATTAATGATTTTAAGTCCCTGTTTTGATCCACTGTTAATTTCCTCTGGGTTTATAGCAAGCTAGCCTCCTTTTCTATTGGATATACTGAGGCAGACAAATTAAAATCTGGTATTTCCCCATAGTCATTGATATCCCCACTTTCAGTCTTTAGTGGATCAACATTGCTCCTGAGCACAGGATTTCTGTTTTGTTTATGTTGCTCTAAATGTTCATTGATTTTGATGCCCTTCGCCAGTTTTTCCATTTCTGGTCCTTTGGTCTTTGTATCTGTCCCATTCAGCAGGGCGTGTTGTGTTTTGTATTTTTGTAAGTCCTTTTAGTAATATATTATTTCTTTAGTTGTTCATGGCTATGGTTTTTTCCCCTATGAAGTGTAGTTTTTTTTCCCCTCTCTGGTATAAACTGGTTCTGTATTGCACTAAATGTTTCTTTACATCCTCCCACTGTTCTTCAGTTGTTTTATCCATTAACAGATTTTCCAGTTTACTGTGGCAGAGTAGCCTAATGCTGCTTACCTTTTGTTACGTATCTTAGTGTTCATTAATAATCATATCTATATTTGTACTGAATTTCAGATTTTATTTTGTTGGTGATGAGGACTTGCTGGAAATTATTGGCAACAGTAAGAATGTGGCTAAATTGCAGAAGCACTTTAAGAAGATGTTTGCTGGTGTTTCTAGTATCATTCTCAATGAAGATGCTACTGTTGTCTTGGGGATTGCATCACGTGAGGGAGAAGAGGTATATTTACATGTTTACTTCATTTCTTAGCTTTGTCATCTCAAGTTCACTAGTATATTGTTTAAATGTAGCAGAAAGCATACTTGGTATGATTCAAGTGCACCTGATTCTTTCAATTTAACATTGAGGACCTACATACATTATCTGACAGGTGCTTTTTAAGACTGCTGTTTCAATCACTGAGCACCCTAAGATTAATGAGTGGCTAACCTTAGTGGAGAAGGAAATGAGGGTTACCTTGGCCAAGTTGCTCGCTGAATCGGTCACGGAAGTTGGAATCTTTGGTCAAGGCACTTCAATTGATGCTGCTGACTACATTTCCTGGATAGATAAATACCAGGTATGTATGCAGAAATGAGAATTAGTAATTTGAAGTGAAATTGCAGTGTGGGGATAACTGGATATTCTTATCTTTAAATGTAGGCCCAGCTTGTTGTCCTTTCAGCTCAGATATCATGGTCAGAAAATGTGGAAAATGCCCTGAATAATAGAGCGAGTGGTAGTCAGTCCCCACTCGCACCAGTCCTAGTTAATGTGGAAGCTACTTTGACTGTGTTAGCAGATTCTGTGTTGATGGAACAACCAGCACTTCGTAGGAGGAAACTTGAACACTTGGTGAGTGAGCATCCTTTGTCCGTTGAGGTCAAATTTTAGTGCTGCCAAGGACAATTTATGTTAAATTGAAGATGTCCAGCAAACTTTGTTCCAACTTAGTGTGCGTTTTACATTGAGGACCTCCTGATCCCATAGGTGCCAATTAACAAAAAGCGTGTTTGTAACATACTTTGAAACGCATTCTCAATTTGTCTTCAATATTTCTCATCTTTTTCCTATATCAAATGTTTATTTTGAATGTTTAATGTATAATGTGCAAATGCATAATTGACTCCAATTTTGACAATTGCACAAATGTAAACTGGTTATATGAACACATTTAGCTTTAATTACTAAATATTGTCTGTTACAGATCACTGAATTGGTACATCAGAGAGATGTCACGAGAATGCTGATCAAGAACAAAGTAGATCAACCTAAATCTTTTGACTGGCTCAGTCAAATGCGATTCTACTTTGATCCCAAGCAAACTGATGTTTTACAGCAGCTATCCATACAAATGGCTAATGCAAAATTCAACTATGGTTTTGAGTACCTCGGTGTTCAAGATAAACTTGTACAAACTCCTCTGACAGACCGTTGTTACTTGACTATGACACAGGCTTTGGAAGCTCGCCTTGGTGGTTCTCCGTTTGGTAGGTATTGAAACATCTGTTCAAGAGTTTAAGAAATGTTTTATTCTCATGGTTTAGCTGCACTAAGAACATTTAAATGACATTTTCTTATCTATTAATGATGTCTATAGATCATACATGAAAAATACTGATGATCCCTAGTTTGCCTCCTGGGTTGTGGTGATCAGCATAATTGGGGAAGGGGACAGAGTAGAAAATGAGTGCATCTCATTATGGTCTGGTAACCAATCCTGTAAAGCTCTGATTTAGTGACATCTGATGGCATCGTGCTTGGCAATACTGCTGTCCACAGTAAGGCTGACACACAGCCACATCTTTGGCCAGTAAAACACCTTAAAAGCATTGGCCTCCACCGATTGTTTTTTCTGTTCTTATTTGAATTTCTCTCTCCCATGAATTTTTCAAATGACCGAAAGCAAACTTATTCCCAAAGCAGAGCACAAGTTTCCAGTATGAGAATTTCTGTGATGTCATACCGTTGGACAAGTGTAAACGCTCTTGATGTATTTTCAAATAGTTGCAAGCCACAAGTGGCATTTGCTGTATCTTGAGGGTATTGTTTGAAAAGCTCATTGACTTGAATGTAAATGGAATGTTATAAGATGTTCTGGATGTAGGTTTGCTCACTGAGCTGGAAAGTTCATGAAAACAAACCTTCCAGCTCAGCGAGCAAACCTACATCCAGAACCTCAACCTGAGCTACTAATCTTCTCAAAACCATTTATAAGATGTACTCAGTCTGAATTCAGTACAATTAAAAATAGTCTTCTGCCAGAAAGTTAAATAAGAATAACAGTAGAACTGAAGAAGACTATGTGGCGATACATACGGGACTAAACAGCCTGGAAAATCAATCAGTGCTGGTCAATGACATACATAGACTTTATGAAAACACAGATTTACCTGTTCAAAATTCCAAACAATCAGCACTTTGAAGATGACTCAAAAAGGTACCACCCAAATAGCTCTATTGGGTTTTGAGTAACATTTTTTTGTAAATGGATAGTACTTTGTTGTTGGATTCAAGTTTGATTTTCTGCATGTGTACATGGTATTCAATCTATTGATGCTGTTGACCTCAAATCTGCCTTCCCAAAATCTTACTTGGTTGTAAACAAGTAATTTTAAAACCAGCATCTGTTAATAAGCAGCATTTAATTTTCTAGCAAATGTTACCTTGATAGTTTTTGCATTTCAAGCTGTAACTCTTCATGTTCCAAACTTTTTTTCCCACACCAGGTCCTGCTGGTACTGGTAAAACTGAATCGGTCAAGGCACTTGGACATCAACTTGGACGCTTTGTTCTTGTCTTCAACTGTGACGAGACCTTTGATTTCCAGGTGCTGTAACTTTTTTTTATGTAGATATTTTTATTGAAAATTTAACCTTTTTGCAAGTTTACAAAAATAAAAAAAACCGAAGTACAATTAAATCTTAAATAAATAATAACCAAAATTTAACAAAAGAAAAATACCGAGGTGGGGGGGTGGTGGAAAAACAAAGTTCAACTGACTACTAATCTAACCTACAACTAACCAGAATGTATAATTAAGTCTCTTACATTATTCAAATAAGAGGAAAAAAAAACGACGGATAACACAGAAATTGGGTAGCGAGATACCTGCTCGGAATGTATTAACATCAAATGTAACAAAACCCGTATTCGTGCGGGATTCCTCTCCCAAGAGGCCCCGGACCAGCCAGGTTCGCCATCTCAATTAAATAAAAGCCCTTGTTAGGATGGTCGAGATATCTGTATTTATATAATTCAAGAAGGGCTGCCATATTTAATGGAATAATTCTGTCTTTTGGTGAACCATATTTGTAAGCAATCCAGGGGAATACATTCCATAATTAATCTGTGCCAATTTGAAGGTCTAGGGGGACCCTTAACCACCCAGTTTACCAAAATTATTTTTCCTTGCACAGAAAGAGAATAGAAAATAACCTCTTCCCATGCATATCCAGGGAGGAAACGTTCGAAAAGCCCAAAAGGAGGGATACAGGGTCCACTCTAATTTCCGTTCCTAGGATTTCTATCGGAGCACTTGCTACTTAAGATCCGTAGATATTTGCCTATGGACAGGTCCATAGGCAATGTACAAGAGTGCCCACCTCTATTTTACATTTGGGACACATTGGAGATGCTCCAGCCTTAAATTTTGCCAATCGATCCGGTACTATATGGGCCCTATGAAGTATCTTCAGCTGAATAGCCTGAGTTCTGTTGCAGATGGTGATTCTTCTGGCGTTTTCCCAAATGTCATTCCACATTTCTATAGAGATTTCTAGTCCCAAATCCTGATCCCATGTTTTAAGCAGATTGTCCATATCTCCCGATACTTCGTCATGTAGTAAATGATAAATAGTACTGATGGAAGATACCCCCATTTGTTGTAGCACTCTACATTCTCTATCTGATTTATAAAGACTATCTAGTAACGTAGTCATCTTCTGTATATAATCTCGAATTTGGAAGTATCGAAAGAGGACTTCATTGGGTAATCTGAATTTCTGACACAGCTGTTCAAAAGACATTAGGACCTCTTTAAATCCCCTAAACAAAAGAGACCCTAGATCTCCAGAGTTTAAAAGTGGCATCTATAAACCCCGGTTGAAATCCCCATGCTCCCACTATCGGAGCATAGGGGGATGTTTTATGTGAGTTGCCCTCGTTTTGCCGCATTATATTCCAAGCTTTAATTGTGTTTAGTATTATAGGGTTTTTACAATGATCTGTAATGATTTTCCTCTTGTCTGAAAATAAAAGGTTAATAAGTGGGTATTTTACGTGAGAAGCCTCGATGTCCAGCCAGATTGGGTCTTGTCTGATCCGCAATCAATCGGCTAGGGAACTTAACTGATTTCCTAAAATCTGGGAAGTCAAATCCTCCCCTTGCTTGTGGAAGCTGTAGCTTCTTCAGCTTAATGAGGGGCCGTCTATGATTCCAGATAAAGGAACCCAACCAGCCATATAATTTACGTAGTGCCAGCCTCAGCAGCATCACCGTAAGCATTTTCATAGGGTATAGGAGATGGGGCAGGACATTCATTTTAATTAGTGCTATTCTACCTAGCCAGGAAATTGGAAGGTCTCCCCATCGCTGGAGGTCCTACCTTATCCTTTCCAGTAAATGCACAAAGTTAGCCTTGTATAACTGACCAAATACTGGGGTAATAACAATGCCTAAATATAAGAAACCCTCCAGGGGCCACCGAAAGGGAAAGTGGGATCCGTCCACTAAGTGGGATATCCTAGCAAGGCCACCCATTAGCATAGCCTCCGATTTTGAGAAATTAATTTTATAGCCTGAGAATGCACTAAATGTATTAATAACTTGGAGGCACGGACATCAGAGGATTACTGAGGAATAGAAGAACATCTGCATAAAGGGTAATTTTATGTTTACCTGTACCAATCCTCGGGGCTGTTATATTAGGGTCAGCCCGTATAGCTTCTGCTTGTGGCTCAATTATTAGTGTAAATAGCAATGGTGTGAGAGGACATCCACACTGAAGCTATCCGAGCCTAATCCATTGGTAATCACCACTGCTTTGGGATCACTATACAATGTTGAGACCCATTTGGTAAACACCTTTCCAATGCCAAACCTTTCCAATGTGTAACATAGATATGACCATTCAACCCTGTCGGATGCCTTTTCCGCATCTAATGAGACTACTACTCCTGGTATCTTTCCCTGGTGGCAGGCTTGAATCATATTCAAAACCCTTCTAATTGTATTGGATGATCTACGGCCCTTAATAAACCCTGTCTGATCTTCCTTTATAATATGTGGCAATACCCTTTCTAGCCTCAATGCTAACGTTTTAGAGAGGATTTAAAAATCTATATTTAGCAAGAATATTGGTCTGTATGATGTGCAATCTTCTGGGTCCTTTTCCTTTTTTAAGGATGAGAGATATTTGCCTCTTTCAGCGAAGGCAGGAGACAGCCCTGACTGTATGCGTAGTTATACATGTCCATCAGTGGACCAGCCAATATTCCTGTAAATTCTTTATAGAATTCAGCTTGAAAGCCATCTGGGCCAGGTGCCTTACCGCTCTGAAGTTGCCTGATTGCGTCAAGTATTTCTTGGATTGTTAGGGGAGCATTTCAGACCGATACCTGTTCCGGAGTTAGGTCCAGAAAGGTCAATTTTTTTTAAAATGACTGCACCCTCCTGATCCTGTCTTCACAATCCTGTGATTTTTATGTAAATCAATAAAACTTTCTGAAGATTCCGTTAATTGTTTGTTTTATGATGAGTCAAAATACCCTTACTTTCCTTGATAGACGTGATAGTTTGAGGGGCCGCCTTTTTCTTTACAAGAAATGCTCAGTATCTACCCGGTTTGTCGCCAAATTCATATAACCTTTGTTTTGCAAATAATATTTCCCTCTTAGCCGTTTGGGTAAGCGTGGTGTTTAGAGCTGTCCTAAGGGCCGTAATCCTTTGCAATTTGATAATAGAAGGTCTGTCAGTGTATGCTGTTTCAGCCGCTTTTAAGTGAGCTTCGAGCAGACGCTGTTGTTCTCCCTTTAATTTTTTCTAGGTCACTGAGTATGAGATGATCAAACCTCGCGCGTAAGCTTTGATGGTCTCCCACATCGTTAATGGGTTGCTAGCCGTACCTAAATTAATTTCTAAAAAAGTTTTAAATTTGTGAGAGAAGTACTTTACAAATTTACTATTTTTCATCAGGAAGGGGTCCATATGCCAATGCCGAGGGGATGTCCCATTGTTCCTCTCCTTGATTTCCATATATACAGCAGCGTTGTTTGGAAATTGCTATACTACCTATTTTACAGGATGATATGGAATTTTAAAAATCTCTGCCCTGTAGATGAAGGCATCTCCATACATCTAGTCCTAATTCTTTGTTCAGATCCACCAGTTGTCTAGATCTGGGAGATACTCCTGCAGTACTCTTGGGAATCCTATCTATTTCCGTATCCATAATACAATTATAGGGGGAGACTTTAATTGTATGACTAGCACCGAGAGCCATCAATTTTGAGAAGGCTTCCGTTATAAATTTAAAGGGGTGTGCTGGGGGGCAATACAAATTTTAAAATCCCATATTCCTCTCCATTTATAAGGGCTTTAATCAGAATATATCGTCCAGATTCGTCTTTTATCTGATTTAGGATTTTGAAAGGGAAATTCTTCTGAATAAGAATAACAACTCCCCTGTTCAAATCCACCCTGTCATAATTTCAAGTGTTCTTTATCCAATAAGTGTGACTCCTGTAGGAGAGCCATATCAACCCTTTCTTGATGTTTGATAATTTTTTTTTCCTTTTTGACTGGCGAATTACTCCCCTTGACATTCCAGGTGCACCACTTTAACTGACTGATCAACCATAATCGTCCGGCCAAATCTGAGACCCCTCGGGAGGGGAAACCCCATCCAGAACATCCCGAGCATAGAGCATATAAAATTCACAAAAATAAAGGCTAATACACTCTCAACAATATAATAAAAAACTATTTCTAAATAAAAATATAAGCTGTAACTGGTTTTAATAATGTGGTGTAAATCTTTCAAGTGTTTTTTTTAATTGAACTGGCTTGAAGTCGAACTTCTGAAATACTGCTCCAGTGTAGTGAAGTTTTGTGTAATGAGCAGGTGAGATGTTATTGGTTGTTTCAGTAAGTTAATCATTATAGTGTAGTATTTTGTCTTAACTCTTGTTTTAAGATATAACAGTTATAGAAAAGGGGAGTCTGAAATTGTAAATATTTTTACCAAGTAACCTCTTGCGTTGGTTACTTTATGTCCCTAATGGTCAAATCATTCAAGACTCCAATGTTTGTTGATTTTGTTTGATTCTAAATTCTTCCAGGCTTTATATAAAACGTTCATAAAATTCTTTTGGTCTTTTTGGGTTTTTCTTATCTAATTGATTTATTTTCTTAACTTTAGGCCATGGGTCGAATATTTGTAGGTCTCTGCCAGGTGGGAGCTTGGGGCTGTTTTGATGAATTCAATCGCCTTGAAGAACGTATGCTATCAGCTGTATCCCAGCAAATACAGTGCATACAGGAAGCACTCCGTGAACACTCTAATCCCAGCCGTGACCGAAGTATGTAATTCTATGCATTTTTGATTTTTTTTCGTTGTTGTCCTGATTCTTTCAAAATGAGTTCCTCTAAAGTGCAATAACTTCATTTTTTTTAACCATAACTTGCTGCGAGGTGTAAAAGTAATTTTTGTTCTTAACCACATGTGAATTCAGCTTTGAAGTACAGAGCCTTCAGTTCTTCATCTATGGACTTCTGACAAACAGACACAGCAAACTGAATAGTACAAACCAATAACAGCTACTTGTAAATACAGGTATACAGACCCTTTTTGGGTCTGTTGTGAGGGAATTAGTGAACTGTGCTTATCAGGTACCTGTTGTACAGGTATTTTTCCCTCTGTTTCTCTTAGTTCCTCAGTGCTGCAGTGTGTTGTGGCTCATTTAAATAAAATTCTGATGCAGCTTAGTTCGTGGATGGTGGGATGATAGCTTCCGTAGTTGTGTATCTTGTCAGTGTTTATGGCTTTCCTGTAAACTCAGGTCCATAGCTCTCCATTTGCTTTGTATTCTACCATGATGCCTAGGAAAGGAGCCTTGTTATTCTCTTCCTGTTCAGTGAATTTTGAGTAGGGAGAGATCATTGAAAATTGAATTGAAATGATTTCTTTTAATATAGGTTAAAATTCTAAGCATAATGAAAAGTAGGAGGACTTTGCAATAATTGACTCTAACTTTCGAGGAGAAAGTGAGGACTGCAGATGCTGGAGATCAGAGCTGAAAATATGTTGCTGGAAAAGCGCAGCACGTCAGGCAGCATCCAAGGAACAGGAGAATCGACGTTTTGAGCATCAACCCTTCAGGAATCCTGAAGAAGGGCTGATGCCTGAAACGTCGATTCTCCTGTTCCTTGGATGCTGCCTGACCTGCTGCGCTTTTCTAGCAACACATTTTCAGCTTTGACTCTAACTTTGTCAAAATATGCATAAGGGTCTTAGCAGCTACAAGCCTAAAGGAAAATTTGAGGTGAAAGTCAGCGGGAGATGGGGCTTGACGCTCAGCTGTGGGTTTTGCCTGTGTGAAAATATTTGTACAATCTGAATCACCCTGAAATAGTTGGTTCAGCCTGAAGGAACAGTATAGACTGCAAAGCTTAGGACAACCGTTGATTTTGCAGACTTGCAGGCCTGCAGGCGTTTGACTAAATTAACACACCCACAACTTGATAGTTTGGACTAGTTGCTTGCCTCATCCCAGTTACCTCTATAGACTGTGATGGAGGGAAAAAAGTGTTCCATTAACTTCTAATCTGAAATTGACAGTGTGTCTGCAAATAGTAAAAACATACAATAGGTGAGGACAAGAAACTTTGCAGATTTGAAGTGAATGCGGGAAGAGAAATCTTTTCATATCTCTCGAGAGGAATGAACACTGCTTGAAGATGAGGGAATGTTGGATTGAGTGGATTGGGGAGGGTGGGTAAGCGAGGAGACTATGCAAAGACTGAATGTACTCCTGCAATTCATGGTTATTTTATACTTACACCCAAGCTACTGGATTTCTTTGTTTTTGTGCACAGGAACTTGTCAGCTTGTAAGAAGATGGCTAGCTGTGTGCGATACTCAAGAGCCCTACTTTGTCATGGCTGCCTTTGCTGTAGAGGAAGTTGGGCTAAGAAGCCACATGATTTCCTGCTCTCTCTTTACTGTCTGAGCTTTCTTGGCCAACTGAGCTCATCTCTCCTGTTCAGCTCGTCAACTTCTTTCCAAACAGTTTGCTTCTGCAGGCCACAGCCATTAGTAACTGACTCCCAGTTGTCAATGCCAATACCCACCATTTTAATATCCTGCTTACAGGAATTCTTGCAATCTGTCATTGACCAGCCAGTCATGAAAAATTAGTATGCAAAAAGCATTGTTTATAGGTTGCTATCCCTTTGATCTGCATGAGCAGGTGTAATTGATTTAACAATAAGCGTATGCTAATAGAAGTAGTATACTCTTGTACTACTACTTGGTTGCTGCAAAGATACTGATGGTGGATGTGGAAACGTTTTAGCCTTTTTCTCCAACCTAGCATATGTTGTCCAAGCTGTTTTAGGATAGAGGAATGCACTGGCAGTGGTACAGTCTATATTTGCCAGGGTCATGCACGGGCCTGGAAGATTGAATTATGAGGGTAGGTTTTATAAATCTGGCTTGTATTTCCTTGAATTCGGGAGAAAGAGGAGTCATCTCACTAATTATGTAAAATGATAAATTGACATGATGGGGTAAATGCAAAGGATTAATCTTTTAACATAATTTGGGATGAGTGAACACCATCTTATCAGGCAACATCAGAGGATGTTAATTCCTGAAGAAGGGCTTATGCCCGAAACACTGACTCTCCTGTCCTTGGATGCTGCCTGACCTGCTGTGCTTTTCCAGCATCACACTTTTCGACACATACTGTCCAGCATCAACAGTCCTCACTTTCTCTCCATCTTAAGTATGGTTTAAACCAAATTTTAAGTGAAATCACAAACAATTGATCACAAAGGAATCCTCGGAAATCAGAGTTAACATTTCAGATTGAGTGAGGAAGTGTTTCTCAACCCAAAGCATATACTGATTTCTTTCCGCAGATACTGCCATACTTGCAGAGCTTATCCAGGCATTTCGGTTTTTGACCCCTAACTGTTGCCCAACTTTAATATTTTCCTTAAAAACCTACACCTTATTAAACTCCATGAATATCAGCCCCCACAACACTCAGATCAATTGTTTGTAATTTCACTTAAAATTTCAGATTGAGTGAGGAAGTGCTTCACAACCCGAAACATTTACTCTGATTTCTTTCCACAGATGCTGCCAGACCTGCTGAACTTTACTGGCAATTTCTGTTTGTTTCTGATTTACATCATCCGTAATTCTTTTAATTCGTATTTAGAGTGAGGGAACAGTTCAGATGTGAACTAATGGAATGTGTAACAGCTTCAAACTGCTGTCTAGTCTATTCCTGTTCTTGTGTGAAGTATTGAACTTGTAGCTTGAATTCTGTTACTTTTCTTTCAGGTTCTCCTACAATCACCTGTGAGCTACTGAACAAACAAGTGAAAGTCAGAGCCGATATGGCTATTTTCATCACTATGAATCCAGGCTATGCTGGACGTTCCAACCTACCAGACAACTTGAAAAAACTCTTCCGTAGTCTGGCAATGACAAAGCCTGATCGTCAACTTATTGCACAGGTTATGTTGTACTCTCAAGGGTTCCGAACAGCTGAAACCCTTGCAAACAAGATTGTTCCATTCTTCAAGTAAGCATGTTAAGCTTCACAATGACATTTCTCCTTGAATCTCTTTTTTTGGTGAAAATTTCACATGTTTTTTGATCCAGTTCGATAACATTCATATACTGAATTTCTTTTTCAAAAATTACTTTTTAAGGCTTTGTGATGAACAGCTGTCATCTCAGAGTCACTATGATTTTGGTCTTCGTGCCCTGAAGAGTGTACTTGTAAGTGCAGGGAATGTGAAGCGAGAGAGGATTCAGAAGATAAAGAAAGAGAAAGGAGAACGTGGTGAAGATGTTGATGAGGCAGAAATTGCAGAGAATCTACCTGAACAAGAGGTTAGTTATACTTTGCAGTTGTCATTACTTGTCAAATTATCTTGAATAAGTGTACGTACAAGAAAAATGAAATATAGTATACAACATGCAGTTGTGGCTGTGTGGTTAAGGTGATGGATTAGAAGATGGTTCCCTGCACCAGTTCGCATCCTGCTGACTACATTTCCTGAAATTGTTAACTTCAGGTTGGCATGGTGGCTCAGTGGTTAGCATTGCTGCCTCTCAGCACTAGGGTCCCAGGTTTGATTCCAGCCTCAGACGACTGTCTGTGTGGGTTTCCTCTGGGTGCTCTGGTTTCCTCCCACAGTCCAAAGATGTGCAGGTTAGGTGAATTGGCCAAGCTAAATTGCCCAGAGTGCTAGATGCATTAGTCAGAGGGGGATGGGTTACTCTTTAGAGGGTAGGTGTGGACTGATTGGGCCAAAGGGCCTGTTTCCGCACTGTAGGGAATCTAATCTAATCTATATAACATTCCTATTCTGACTTAATATTAGATTGGTGTTTTTCAATGTTATAACTTGTTTTGATCGTACCTTAAGCCCAAAGAAGTTGAGAAATATCTTTTCTGAATGTCTTACTTTGGTTGTTGTACTTTCTCTTCAGAAAAAATAAGCACTTCTGACCTTGACATCAATTAAGTGTTCACTTTGGGTGGTGTTAATATTCATGAAGCAATCATGTTGAGTAATTGATCAATCTGTCCACAGATTCTAATCCAAAGTGTCTGTGAGACAATGGTTCCCAAGCTGGTTGCAGAAGATATCCCATTGCTTTTTAGTCTTTTGTCTGATGTATTCCCTGGAGTACAGTACCATCGTGGAGCAATGACTAAACTGCGTGAGGAGCTGAAGAAGGTTTGTCAAGAAATGTACCTAACTTATGGCGATGGTGAAGACGTTGGTGGAATGTGGGTTGAAAAGGTGAGTTATGGATTTCTGTTTGTAGATTTTGTGCTTTATCCAATATTTAATTTTTCTTTAACTGCTTGGTAACTTTAATTACATATTCTATGTTAGGTACTTCAGTTATATCAGATCTCTCAAATCAATCATGGTTTGATGATGGTGGGACCGTCGGGCAGTGGAAAGAGTATGGCCTGGCGAGTTTTACTAAAGGCCCTTGAACGGCTTGAGGGAGTGGAAGGAGTTGCTCACATCATTGATCCAAAAGCTATCAGCAAAGACCATTTATATGGAACATTAGACCCAAATACCAGAGAATGGACTGATGGACTGTTTACACATGTTCTTAGAAAGTAAGTTGACCACTGTTTTCTTTTCAGTTTTCCTCCCAATTAGAGCCGTAGAGATGTACAGCACGGAAACACTCTTCAGTCCAGCACATCCATGCCGACCAGATGTCCCACCTCTCAGCACCCAGCCCACATCCCTCCAAACACTTCCTATTCATATACCCATCCAGATGCATTTTAAATGTTAGAATTGTACCAGCCTCTACCACTTCCTCTGGCAGCTCATTCCATACACTTACCACCCTCTGCGTGAAAAAGTTGCCCCTTAGGTGTCTCTCATATTTTTCCCCTCTCCTACACCTATGCCCTGCAGTTCTGGACTCCATGACCCCAGGGAAAAGACTTTGTCCATTTATCCTATCCATGCCCCTCATATAATTTTATAAACCTCGGTAAGATCACCCCTCAGTCTTTGACGCTCCAGGGAAAACTGCCTATTCTACCTCTAGCTACAGCTCTCATCCTCCAACCCTGGCAACATCCTTAAATCTTTTCTGAATCCTTTCAACTTTCACAACATCTTTCCAATAGGAAGGAAACCAGAATTGCATGCAGTATTCCAACAGTGGCCTAACCAATGTCCTGTGCAGCCGTAACATGTCCTCCCAACTCCTGTACTCCATACTCTGACCAGTAAAGGAAAGTATACCAAACACTGCCTTCACTATCCTATCTACCCATGACTCCACTTTCAAGGAGCTATGAACCTGCACTCCAAGGTGTCTTTGTTCAGCAACACTCCCTAGGACCTTACCATTAAGTGTATAAGTCCTGCTAAGATTTGCTTTCCCAAAATGCAGCACCTCCTATTTCTCTGAATTAAACTCCATCTGCCACTTCTCAGCCCATTGGCCCATCTGGTCCAAATCCTGTTGTAATCTGAGGTAACCTCCTTTGCTGTCCACTACACCTCCAACTTTGGTGTCATCTGCAAACTTAACTATATCTCTTATGGTCACATCCAAATTATTTATGTAAATGATGAAAAGTAGTGGACCCAGCACCAATCCTTGTGGCACTCCACTGGTCACAGGCCTCCAGTCTGAAAAACAACCCTGCACCACCACCCTCTGTCTTCTACCTTTTGAGCCAGTTCTGTATCCAAATGGCTACTTCTCCCTATATTCCATGAGATCTAACCTTGCTAACCAGTCTCCCATGGAGAATCTTATCAAAAGTCTTACTGAAGTCCACATAAATGACATTTACTGCTCTGCCCTCATCAATCCTCTTGGTTACTACTTCAATCAAGTTTGAGACATGATTTCCCACACACAGCCATGTTGATTATCCCTAATCAGTCCTTGCCTTAACAAATAAATGTACATCCTGTCCCTCAGGATTCCCTCTAACAACTTGCCCATCTCTGCCATTAGGCTCACTGGTTTGTAGTTCCCTGACTTGTCCTTACCACCTTTCTTAAACAGTGGCACCACATTAGCCAACCTCTGGTCTTTTGGCACCTCACCTGTGATTATCGATGATACAAATATCTCAGTAAGAGGCCCAGCAATCACTTCTCTAGCTTCCCACAGAGTTCTATCATCCTGAAGATGTTGACTCCCTTGTATGATTATAAGGTGCTGGTTGCCCAAGTGGATCTCTTTCATACCTGCTTAATGTGGAATGCCACTGACGTAGTGACATTGTGAACAGGGTAGCTTCTCCACACCCTACACGCTCTCATTTGCTTCCAGCAAGGATGTGTCAAGTTTTTTGTTTTCTGTGCTGTCTCTAATGGGTGTTGAGGTGCAAACCACTAACTCTGATGGAAAATGGACTTGGCTACTTCCTAGTCCATTTGGTTCAGCTAATGTGGATAAAGTTGCTCAACGATCCATTGGAAGTTCGTTGTTTTTCTCCATTTATTACAAAGTCAGTATCAACTATGTTTAATGTTCAAATTGTATACTTCAACAATGTCAAATTTTATGCAAATCATATATTTGTTCAGGATTATTGACAATGTACGAGGTGAACTGCAGAAACGTCAGTGGATCATCTTTGATGGTGATGTGGATCCTGAATGGGTAGAAAATTTGAATTCGGTTCTCGATGATAACAAATTGCTTACCCTGCCCAATGGAGAGCGTCTCAGCCTTCCATCAAATGTAAGCATTTTTGCAAAGGATTGATAGAATTGTATTGAATAGAATTTATGCTTGTCCAAAACGTTGATCATGATTTTATTTTCAACAGGTGCGAATTATGTTTGAAGTCCAAGACTTGAAATATGCTACATTGGCCACCGTATCCAGATGTGGAATGGTATGGTTTAGCGAGGATGTTCTCAGTACTGATATGATCTTCAACAACTTCTTAGCTAGACTACGTAATATTCCTCTGGATGAGGGAGAAGAGGAGGCCCAACGTCGACGCAAAGGCAAAGAGGATGAGGAACAAGAAGCTGCTTCCCCAATGCTTCAGGTACAAAATTAGTTTGAATTTTCTGCCTAAGCGTGTCATTTAGCAGAGGTTGCATCTTTATAAAATGAGCCAGGTCATTTGAATGACTCTTAATTTTTCTAGGGCTGCTTTTTCATTATTGCTAATGCCCCTACTTGATGTAGTTATGTAAGAATCTTAACTTGTGTGTTTGTGTTGACATTGGTGGGGGGGGAAGGTGATATTTCTACTAAGATTGCATATCTTACTAAATCTTTTTCACTCAGAATAAATTACAGGAAATATATTTTTATAAATTCCAAGTCTTTCACATTCCATATTTTTATGCATTCATCAAAGCAATTAGTTGAATCAATAGTTCGTGTAAAAATGTTTTCCAACCATTGTTATTTAAAGTAGGAAAGCCTTTTGTAAACAGCTTCCTGAAACTTAGTAAAAATTGAATGTGGATGTTGACTGTTGCCCGTGTAACAATTTTCAGACTATACGTTTATACTCTGTACCTCCCATATGTGGAAAGAAAATAAGGTTGCCAATAGCCTGAATGTTGCCTTGTTACAGGAAGTTATCATATTGCCTGTATTCTTGACATGCTTAACATTGAGCGGGTATAAACTCCAATAAATTGGTTAGGAATGGATAAAGTTACATGGTGTGAAAGATGTGGTACTCCCCAAATCATTTTATGGATTAACCAAGATTCTAGTGCCTTAGCCATTACATATGCTCTGTTCCCTGCATAATACCTGGCCCACACTATCAAAACACAGATTCTCCCTTGCTAGGCAGCTAGTACTGAGAGTTTGTGATTCTTAGCTGTATGGCAGCCTTGGGATTGACTGAAGTAGCTCCTCCAGTTCAGTCAATCCTAAGTTCCTCTCTCCTGCTTTTGCTACTACAGACACAGTTTCTGCTGCTTGAAAGACTGAGGAAAGGAGCCCGTAATTGAAGGATCTGCTGCAGCATGAGAAACAACCTGTTAGATGTTACTTCTCTAATTGTAGGTTTTCAGTTCAGCTATTCTCCAGTTAGTTGTCCCTGTGATTTGAGTGTGTTTTCTTGAATATTGGAGTGAACTTCTAGTGTTAGATCGAAGGAAGTAGAACTGTATCTCTCCCTGTTGAATAACAAAAAACCTGAACTGTATTTTTCCACGTTTTCTTGCAAACCTGTTCGTACTTTTGTTCTTCTACTAAATTGAGAATATTTTCCAGGAACATTTTAAGTAACTTTTTTGTCAGTGGCATCTGTAAATGTATCATTTTACTTTCTAACCAGTAATGTTTCCCAGACCTTAGGTTAATTGCTCTAAAGCTTGTGCAAAATTTTTGCTGCAAATGTTATTGTTTAAACACTTTATTACAGATACAGAGAGATGCAGCAACTGTTTTACAGCCATACTTCACTTCAAATGGTTTGATTATCAAAGCAGTAGAGCATGCTGCCAAGATGGAACACATTATGGACTTTACCCGATTGCGATGTCTTGGTTCCCTCTTCTCTATGATGCACCAAGGTTGCAGGAATATTGCACTATACAATGCTAATCATCCTGATTTTCCAATGCCAAATGACCAGTTGGAACGATACATCCAGGTATGACCTTCTGTAGTCTTGGATTTGTTTACATGAAAATGAGTAAATGTACTCTGTCATCTAAATCTTTCTTAAAAATGCTCACGTTGTTATGTTTCGTGATTAGAAATACTTAATTTATGCCATTCTGTGGTCACTTTCGGGTGATGCACGGTTGAAGATGAGAGCAGAACTTGGTGAATACATAAGACGAATTACCACCATTCCACTGCCAAGCACACCTAACATGCCTATCATTGACTTTGAGGTAGGAAGTCTCTCATGACGATCTAATACGCGTTGTTTGCACATTTGGAATATTCTGTATTTTTTAAATTTCTAGTACTTTTGTTTGATTTGCTTCTGGGCAAGTGACTTGTAATTCAAATTTCATATGTCTAATTCAGATTGTTTCCATTACCCAGTCACTCCATATATTTGGATTTTCTTATCTCTGGTAACATTCTATCTTGCCCAGAATTTAACAGACTATTCCAATGGAGTGTTATGTAAAAGTTGAATATAAGTTCTGTGTTGATGCTTTTAATACTGAAGCTCAAGATCCTATATACTTTCTTAACTACTACAACTTGTCCTGTCATCTTAAAATGTCCATGCATATGAGCTCTCAATTACTGCTGTTCGTTTATGCTCTTAAAAATTGGACCATTTAATATGGCGTCACTCATTCTTCTGACTAAAATGAATCACTTCACCTGCTGATATCCAACTGTCCAGTTCACCCCCAGGTTAGATTCCCAGCAGTTGTCTCTTTAATGGGAGAGCAGGGCTATGGTGACTGTAGACATTTGGTGCTAGTAGTGAGTGGTCAGGATTATCTTGGAGCAAATAAGATTGGTTTCACTCAATTAGTACAACAGCTTGTTAATGGAATGATTTCTTTGTCATAGTTACTGATCACTAAAGTAAATTTAGCAGATTGAAGTTGAAAATAATAAACTTGGTTTTGTAATATGCTTTTTCAAAATTAGGTATCTATTACTGGAGAGTGGGTTCCTTGGCAGTCCAAGGTGCCCCAAATTGAAGTGGAGACTCACAAAGTTGCTGCACCAGATGTCGTTGTACCAACTCTGGATACAGTCCGTCATGAAGCCCTTCTGTACACATGGTTGGCTGAACATAAACCATTAGTTTTATGTGGCCCACCTGGATCTGGCAAGACTATGACTCTATTCAGTGCACTAAGAGCTCTACCAGATATGGAGGTAAGAATTGGCATCTTCTAAATTGCTTTTGTACCTTTTTAGTATTAAAGTAAAATGAAGCAGTTGTTTCTAGAACATTCATGCTGCTGCTTCTATCTCCTGTTCATTTAAATACGTTTTTAAAGCTATTCTAACAGTGTTTATCTCCATTTGATTAGGTTGTGGGTCTGAACTTCTCCAGTGCAACGACACCTGAGCTAGTTCTGAAAACATTTGATCACTACTGTGAATATCGTCGGACACCGAATGGAGTTGTATTAGCGCCTGTGCAGCTCGGCAAATGGCTAGTGCTTTTCTGTGACGAAATCAATCTTCCAGACATGGACAAATATGGCACTCAAAGAGTTATATCCTTCATTCGGCAGGTTAGTAAGACGATACTTAGATTAGACATTTAAAGCAGGGTATTTAATTGCAACATAATCATTGTGGGCCATCTTTGTTTCAGATGGTAGAACATGGAGGTTTCTTCCGTACTTCAGATCAGACTTGGGTTAAACTGGAAAGAATCCAATTTGTTGGAGCTTGCAATCCATCTACTGACCCAGGAAGAAAGCCACTTTCTCATAGGTAATAATTCTTCTGTTTAACTATCAAACTTAGTGTACAAGTAGCCAAAACTTGAATTATTTAAGGTTGTGTAGAATGACTTTTGTGTAAACCTAGACAAAAGTTAAAGACTAAGTATTGATTGGAATGAAAAGGTAAAGAATTTTAATTGTTTTCAGCCAACGGGATGCATCAAATTGTTCACACAAGATAAATTGACTGAAATCTAGCATAATATAAGCTTGTGTTTCTCGCTTAATTTTCAATATATAATTTTCATCAACTTTTCTAACTGTACCAGAGTTTGACCTTGTTCCTATTGCATAACGAGGATGATTTATCCATAAGTTTTGAGGTTTGTTTTCCCTTATTGGCTTCCAGCTGGATCGCTTTGGTTTAACTGAAAATACAGTGAAGACTTGGATTAGCTGTTAAACCCTCAATTTGTGCTGTTAAACCTATCACTGGTTGTAAATCCTCTATTTTACTACTTGTTTGTAGGTTCCTACGCCACGTACCTGTTGTGTATGTGGACTATCCAGGACCAGCATCTCTCACTCAGATTTACGGCACATTCAACCGTGCTATGCTTAGACTCATTCCATCCTTGCGGACATATGCTGACCCCCTTACAGCAGCTATGGTGGAATTCTACATGATGTCACAGGTAAATTGTGTTTGTGATTTTGAGCTTCAAAGTTTCAGGTGAGGATGCAAGTTTTCAGATTAATATTGATGAGAGAAATTGTATTAGCTTAGTTATGGTGATGGAGTTCAAGGACACAAGATCCAAATTCTCTCAGGAATGGAGTGAATGGTGTGGGATTTTTGTTTTTTCTTGTACAGTAGTGAACAGGAAATCTCACAGGTGGCAGTTGATTCAATTCAATTGGTGCTACCTTTTAAAGCAAATCTAAAAGCTGGATCCACAGTAGTTAAGTAGGATACATTAATTTTGATATTATTTAGTGGTATTATTCATTGATGGCTAGAGAAGGATGGTGATATTTAAAATACAAAAATCTTGCATGAAAGAAGTGGCTAATCAAATAATCTTACCAAGATACTGCATAGAATTGTCGAGATGGAATAATGTGCCTTCACACTAGAAATTCTTGTTTACTATTTTCTATAACCTGTATTAGGGTGGGTTGTCTTTGAGGGTCAGTTGGACAACTGTTCTTGTTTCCATTGGAGATTAGAAGAGGAACATGTACGTCATAAATGTTTAATCATTGAAATGTCTTATCTTTGGATCAGCATGATGTAACTTCATTTTTAAGTTTTTATTAAACTTCTTAATCTCCATTTAAATGCAGTTTGTAATTTTGGTAATGTAGAAACTGAACTTTGTTCAATAGTGCATGTTCTATTATTTCACAGGAGCGTTTCACCCAAGACATACAGCCGCATTATATTTACTCCCCTCGTGAAATGACACGTTGGGTGAGAGGAATCTTTGAGGCTTTAAGGCCTTTAGAAACATTGGCAGTTGAAGGGTTGATTAGGATCTGGGCCCATGAGGCTCTGCGCTTGTTCCAAGACAGGTTTGTATTCTACAAGATCAGCATTTTTCAGTTGTTGTTATTTTCAATGTTTACACTAAAAGTTGAAGTATATGACTCCAAAATTCATGTTCCTTTTCCTTCATTTTTAGACTTGTGGAGGATGAGGAAAGACAATGGACAGATGAGAACATTGATGTGGTGGCCCTCAAGCATTTCCCTAATATTGATAAAGACAAGGCTTTAATCAGACCCATTTTGTATAGCAACTGGCTATCCAAGGTAAAAGATTGGTTGTGTAAATACTTTTCCAAGAAACAACCTTGTCAAACATTTGGTCTATTTGAGTCATACTGAAAAGTTTCAGACCTTTTTCACACCAACCAGACATCCCAATCTGGCCTATCTCATTTGCCAGCATTTAGCCCATATCCCCCTCAACTCTTCTTGGTCATACACCCATCCAAGTACCTTTTTAAATGTTGTAGGCCCCACAACAGTTTCCTTTGGCAGCTCACTCCATGCACACACCACCTTCTATGTGAACAAGTTACCTCTCAGGTCCTTTTAAGAATCTTTTGTTTTCCCCCTCACTTTAAGCCTATGCTGTTCAATTTTTGACTTTCTCACCCTGGGAAAAAGACCTATCTATGCCCCTCATGATTTTATAAGCCTCTATCAGGTCATCCCTTAGCCTCCCAAGCTGTAGCGGGAAAATCCCCAGCCAATTCAACCTCTCCCTACAGTTCAAACTCTCCAGTCCCACCAACATTCCTTATAAATCATTGCTGTATCCTCTCCATTTTTTTACAACCTTCATCCTATCAAAGGGTGGTCAGAATTGCAAGCAATATTTCAAAAGTGGCAACACCAATATTCTGTACAGCAGCAACATGACATCTCAACTCCTATGGGCTTCTGACCAATGGAGGCAAGTATACCAAATGCCTTTCTGTCTACCTATGATTTCACTTCCAAGGATCTATGCATCTGTATAAGTAGTCTCTTTCCAAAGTGTTCAATTTGTTTATTTTCAATTGGATCTTTTACATTATGTTCTAAAAATTATATATGAATACTTATCAATTTCTCATCTAAATAGTTGTAACTGGATTGGTTTAAATTTGCAAAAAGTATGCATTAAGAGACCTCTTGATTTTTTAAAAATTATTAATATAGGAATGATTTGATCCTTCTTACTTACTTTTTCAACCAAAAGGAATTTGATTCCTTCCTGTGATACTGGAACTGAGGGTTTATCCTCCTTACAATTTGCTCTAATCAGTAAGTCATATTGATTTTAAAGCTCACCATTGGAATTTTTGTTTACCACCCCAATGAAAATCTATTTCACATTTTGCACCTTTTTGCGAAACTTGCAAAAATACCTTATTTGACTATTCTTTCACTCCTTTTAATAACTGGTAACAATTTTAATATTGTACCTCATGCTAGCCAGAAGAATGTTCCTAGAGTCTAATTTCTTAGTTCGGGAAATTGAACTCTGTCATATTCATGCTCTTATTTTGTAGGAAAATTAGTTGAGCCTTTCGAAAAGCTTTGGATTTCAATAACTTCCTGCACGCAATGATTCCTACTCCATTCCAAGATTGCAGTCATTTCCAAGACAATACATTTTGTTGCTTTGTAGTTCCCATATGTCCTCCTTTGATTATTCACTGTCTTCCCTCCTTTACATATTAGTGACTCCATAGTGTTTTCCCTTCCCGAACATAAAGTTGTCCGGTTATTATTCAGCTAAAATGACTTTTTAAACGAAGACTTAGTAGATTTTCCATTCCCCCAGAAAGTGGCCCACACTTGCAGTCACTCCTTTCCACATGTGCAGAATTGTTTATTGGCCAGACTAGCCTACCCTTTCACAAGTGCTATTTTTATTTCAGGATTATATACCAGTTGATCAAGAAGAACTAAGAGACTATGTCAAGGCAAGGCTCAAAGTTTTCTATGAGGAGGAGCTAGATGTCCCCTTGGTGTTGTTTAATGAAGTATTGGACCATGTGTTGAGAATTGACAGGTAATTATGCACTGGAATTAAGAGTTGGTATGATACTAAATAAAAACCAAACGAACAGTGAATGCTGTAAATCAAACAAAAACAAATGGTTGGAAAAACTCAGCAGTTCTGGCAGCATATATGGAGAGAAATCAAGATTTCTGAGAAAGGATACTTGACCCAAAACATTATCCCTGATTTCTTTCTAAGGAGACTGCCAGACTTGCTGAGTTTTTTAGCAGCTTATTTTCTTTTTGTTTCTGGTATGACACTAATTTGTCCCTGTTTTTGAAATTATTGTACTACTGGAAATAAATGGCTCAGGAAACCATTATAGGGCAGATTTGGAGACTGAGGCAGTAAAACTGCATTGTCAAAGTACACAAATATAAAAGTGGAAGTAGAACATTCCCCTTTATTCTGCACTGAAAAAGTAAATGTGCAAAATGTTGTAAAGTTATGAAGGGTGTAATAGGATAACTTTCAGAAGTGAACTTACTTCATTAGTTAAAGAACCTGAAAAGAGAGTGAGAGTTTGTATGTATATAAGATTAAATCCAGGCAGTTTAGGCAGGAAAAATCTGGCCTTCCCCCATTTAAAGCCTAATTACCTAACCAATAATAGTAGCATCTGGCATTGGCTGATGATCTCATAAGTAAGATTTTATTCATTCTGCCATCTAATTGCGATGACTTTCTTTCTTTGTATTACTAAGCTATTTGTACTTGAAATGGCTTAGATGAGTCTCTCCAACTCTATCCTCAGTAAACCTGAGCTCATACAAAGGTCTCTGCTTGTATCCTGGCTCGTGCACAGTCCCACTCATTTGCTTGCCGATCAATATTTGCTCTCAGTACAACAGCTTAGTTTAAAAATTCTTCGCCTTATGTTTTAAGTCCTTTCATGGTCTTCCTCTGGTGTAGGGCTGAGGAAGGTGATTGTTCCAGGAATTCCACATTCCATCCAATGTTGTCTCAAGTCAATTCTTAGTCCAGTGTTGTTTTCATTTATAGCAGGAGATTGAGGGGATATGATTTGAGGGGTATAGATATGGTAGACCAGAAAAAACTTTCTCCTTGTTAGAGGGATCAATGACTAGGGCTTTAGATTTAAGGTAAATGTGATGAAGCTTTTCTCACCAGTGTGTGGTGGGAATCTGGATTTCACTGCCTGTAATGGTGGTAGAGGCAGAACCCTCAATGTTTGAAATGTGCACTTGTGATGTCAAGGCACTTAAGGTTATAGTCCAAGTGTTGGAAAATGGGACTAGAATAGTTGGGTTATTTTTGGCCAGCATGGACACAATGGGCAGAAGGGCCTTTTTATGTGCTGTAGATCTCTCTGATCAAGCTTTAGTCACCTAGCCTAAAATTTCCTTTGTGGCTTTGATTAGATTTTGCCTAATTTTTAATAAAAATTTCCAACTGAGTTCACAGAAGTCTTCTAACATTAAAGAACAACACAGATTTTAAGGGGCATCTTAAAGGTATTGAAGTGGGAGAGGTCAAGGGAAGGAATTCTTGTACTTGAGACCTAGCTATCTGAAGGCTCAGCTGTAAGAAGGTGATGAATATTGGGAATGTGTCAAAAGTTTGAATCGGAGAAGTGTTGAGATCTCCGATGTAGGTAGCTAATAATCAATCTTTAAAAAGCAGTGAAAGACATAAGGATGGAAATTAGGGTAATGGTGGCTATGCTCGGATGAAATCCAGAGACCTAGACAAATTGTGTAGAAGGAGACAACGGGAACGTGCTTTAAGGCTGGGAATGGAGTTCACATTGGAAATAGTCCTTGGAATTTGTCTGATCAGAGCAAGAGTTGAATTGCAGGTGTGAAACCTACTTTGAGTTGTGATTGTAGTGTAACTCTGAAAACTGTGACTGTTCATTTGGTGGCTGGTTGAATGGCGACATAGAAAGAGCACTAGGCTAATGCTATACAACTGATGCTGGAAACTCTGGAAGCAACCTGTTTTTTGTTTCTCATTATGAACTATGGGTAGAATTTGGTGATTTATATATTGGTCTCTTCCATATTATGTTCAAAACAAATTAGACTTCAGGTGTTTGATTTATCCTTCAGTAGTTTTTAATTATTCAGTTGCCATTCTTACAATTTTAAAATATAACTTTTTTTTTCAATAGGATATTCCGGCAACCACAAGGCCATTTGCTGCTTATTGGAGTTAGTGGTGCAGGAAAAACAACACTGTCACGTTTTGTTGCCTGGATGAATGGCCTTAGTGTTTATCAGATAAAGGTTTGTCTTAGTTGATTTTTGCAAGAAAAGGTAAAATTAAGTTTCTTTAAAGTTCAGTTTCAGAATTGAAATTTTGAAATATTTGTGTGCAGGTTCATAGAAAATATACAGGTGAGGATTTCGATGAGGATCTGCGAACAGTGTTGAGACGCTCAGGTTGCAAAAATGAGAAGATTGCTTTCATTATGGATGAGTCCAATGTACTTGATTCAAGCTTCTTGGAACGTATGAATACATTGTTAGCCAATGGGGAGGTAAATATTAAACATTGTTGATTATACCTGAATTGTGCTTGCCAACCAATAATCTGCCACAGCTTTAAGGATTTTTGAACATTGAGTACTGTAGTTCTTGTACTTAGCATTTGTGTTGACATTCTATTCAGTTAACATCAGAACAGAGGGGAGGAAGCTAAAATTCTTGCAAGTATTCCACAGATGTGGTGGAATCTGTGAATAAAGAAATGGAGTTAGTATTTCATGTTGATGTCTAATTAATTCAAAATGAGGCAGACCCCTATAAAGCATCAGATTCCCTAAGCTTAGGGTAATGAAAAGTTTTGTGGCAAGTATGTTAATTTGATATCCTGTTGAACAGGTGCCTGGGCTATTTGAAGGAGATGAGTATGCTACCTTAATGACTCAATGCAAAGAAGGTGCTCAGAAGGAAGGTTTAATGCTTGACACTCATGAGGAACTGTACAAGTGGTTCACGGGTCAGGTTATCCGCAACTTGCATGTTGTTTTCACCATGAATCCATCATCTGAAGGCTTGAAAGATAGAGCTGCAACTTCTCCAGCTTTGTTTAACAGGTAAACAGGTTTTTATATGGTTTACAATAAGTGCCAAATTTCATTTGTGAGGAAATTAAGATTCAATAGTTGGTGGGTTTTTTTGGTGCTCAGTGAGAGTCCTGAGCTCTAAAATAACTCAGTAGCAGCTGATGTAGTTATTTTCATTTACTTTTGAACCCTGAAAACATCAAAACTTATAGGGCAGAAGTCACTCACTGAACGAACTGTGGCAAACATTGTGTATTACTTTAATATTTCTCTTTCCATCTTCTGGCCTGTCCAGATAAACCCGTCTTATTCAGCATGTTTATTTGCTTGTATAGTATTTTTTTGTTTCTAATATTTCCTGTTCGCACAGTTGGGTAAGATTACTTGAATTAATAAAAGTTAGGAATGAGAGTAGGCCACTTGGCTCTTTTTGAGCCTGTTCTGCCATTTAGTAAGAATGTGGTTGGTCTGGTATTAACCTCCAAATTTGCATTCCTACATGTCACCAAGAATCTTTCATTCCCTTGATAATCGTGAATCCATCTGCCTCTGCCTTCAAAATATTTAAGGTTTCGCATCCACTACCGTTTTGCGGAAGGAAATTCAAAGACTCATCCCTCTGAGAGGAAAATGTTTCCTCAACTGTTACAAATGAATGCCCTCTTATTTTTAAACCGTGATCTCTAGTATTGGATTCTCCCATAAGAGGAAGCATTCTTTCAACATCCAACTGGTCAAATACACTCAAGATCTTTTATGTTTCAATTCAGTTATCTTTAACTCTTCTAAACTCCCAGAGGATAGAGACCTCCTACTGGCCTTTCCTTGTAAGGCAATCTGCTCATTCCAGGATAAGTGTCAAGCCATTTTCCAAAATGCAAACCCAAGATAGCTTTTCATACTAAGCCTGTGCTTCAATCAACACAGCTTAACTTAAACGTTATAAGTTGTCTTATTTGGTTCAAAATTTATAAACAACTTTGTATGGAATTAATTAAATTAAATTTAAAACCCATCATTAATGTTTTCATTTGAATATAACCTTTTTCTTTAAAATCTTCTTAGGTGTGTCTTGAACTGGTTTGGCGACTGGTCCACTGAAGCCTTGTACCAAGTTGGTAAAGAGTTCACCAGCAAAATGGACCTTGAAAAACCCAATTACGTTGTCCCTGACTACATGCCAATTGCATATGATAAGCTTCCTCAACCACCATCTCACAGAGAAGCTATTGTTAACAGTTGTGTTTTTGTTCATCTGACGTTGCATCAGGTGGGAATACTGAAGGCAACTGATATAGCAATACTGATTCCCTTTTTAAATATGAAAAGTGTACCTTCATAAATGAAGTCTCATTTTAGGCATGTCTGTGTATTTGAACAGATGTGTGTGAAGGCTTTTTTAAAATGTGAAATAACCTATATCTCTCCAAAAAAAATCTCAGTAAATGGACTTTATATAGTTTGAATCTGAAGTCAGCAGTTTGCAATTTGAAAGCTTTTTAGGGTATTTTGGGGATAGAAGCTTTAATAGGTTTTATTGCATATTTGGATGGTACTTAAAACTTTTTAGAATCAATTTTTAAAAATAAACTTTTTTTGATAAATTTCCAAGATATTGAGATTTTTTTTCCATCCTTGTTTTGAATACTACTTAATTTCGTTGTTGTTAATGTATTTTAGCAGCACTTATAGGAATGCTTTTATAACACATCTATTTGAACCTAAATTTCAAAAATGTTTGTTGAATATCTTAAATCAGTTAAACTGAATTTTTTTTTTCGTTTTTAGGCAAATACTCGATTGGCCAAGCGTGGAGGCAGAATAATGGCAATCACTCCTCGCCATTATCTGGACTTCATTAACCACTATGCCAACATGTTCAATGAAAAGCGTAGTGAACTGGAAGAGCAGCAGATGCATTTAAATGTTGGTCTGAGAAAGATTAAGGAAACAGTTGACCAGGTACAGTTAGAAAATCCATGAATCTCATTAAATTTGTAATGTTTTAATGAAAATTGTGATTCCAGGCTTCCATTTACATTAATTTGTCCTGCTTTGAGAGCAAGTAAGCAGATTGAGCAGTGATTTTGTTTCTGAATGTGACTTGGCTTTAAAAAAAAGTAACTCCGATACTACTATTACACTAGTTATAACCTACCAGTAACGATGGCCAAAAATTTCCTTTATCTCCTTCTGCATTGTAGTCTGTTTAATCTTTATATTCTGTGCTATAGATTAAACTGCAATTTCAGCAATGAAAGATGACTAAACTTTTACATATTCTTCTAAATCCAACATGACTTTTTTTGTCACTCTTGACTCTTCATTGCCCTTTTTTAAAGATTTCATCTAAATATTCTCCTTAGACTTGTTACATCAACAAAAAGTCATTCGAACAGCGCACCAAAGAATTCTGACAAATTTTGTTTTGGGCAAATATATATTTTATAAACCTCTGATACTATTTAAAGATGATACTGTGGAAATACAATAATAAATTGTCATTCTTCATAAATTTGCTCTGTTAATAATTTGTGCGTGAAAATAAGTCCTTTTACTCATTCTAGGTTGAAGAATTACGGCGTGATCTGAGAATTAAAAGCCAAGAACTGGAGGTTAAAAATGCAGCAGCCAATGATAAGTTGAAGAAAATGGTGAAGGATCAACAAGAAGCAGAAAAGAAGAAGGTAATTTGAAAGCGAGGACACTTTAATTGACATTAAACTCCAGTTCAGAATAGAATTGATCAAGTAAGATACCTTTCGCTCTGTTTTGATAGGTTATGAGCCAAGAAATTCAGGAGCAGCTTCACAAACAACAAGAAATAATTGCTGACAAGCAGATGAAAGTAAAGGAAGATCTGGATATGGTAGAGCCTGCTGTTATTGAGGCTCAGAATGGTTAGATGTGTTTTAAATTGCAACCTTTTTTAAAAAAAAATCTTTGAAATTGGTCTAGTATGCTGAATTGCTATCTTTAGTGACATTTTGTTTACTTTATATTTTGGAACTATGATCCTATTAATTTTCTGCCTTTTTAAACAACTGACTAACTGATCTTTTCTGTGTGCTTTTTTATCTCAATTTTCTGTCTCCCCTAATCTTCACTTTCTCTTACTGCTTACTTGCACTTTGGTCTACGGTGCTGGTCTGATTAGCTGTAAAATCGATCAAGAAGCAGCACTTGGTAGAGGTTCGTTCAATGGCTAATCCGCCAGGTGCAGTGAAGCTAGCACTCGAGTCAATCTGTCTTCTCCTGGGCGAAAGTACAACTGACTGGAAACAAATCCGTTCGATCATTATGAGGGAAAACTTCATACCGACCATAGTAAATTTTTCAGCTGACGAAATCAGGTGAATAATGGGGTGCACACAGCTGCTGGAGTAAAAGGAAATTTCCCAGAAGACCAGCTTGAAGCTGAAGAAAAATTGCATAACAGCTGGCCATAAATAGAATTTCCTATTTAGATATAGCATTTATTAAGCAAATAAATTTGAAGTTTGTCTGACTAAATGTACTGCTGGTCTTCAAATTAAAAATTTCCCCTCCAATCCCAGCAACTGTGTACACCTTTATCCTCTTGCATGTCCATTTAAAGCCCCTTTCTTTTCACCCCTCTATTAGCTGTGAGCTCTATAAAGAAGCAGCATCTTGTTGAAGTGAGAGCTATGGCCAATCCGCCTGCTGCAGTAAAACTCGCTTTAGAATCAATCTGTCTCCTGCTGGGTGAGGAGACAAATGACTGGAAAAAGATCAGACAAGTTATTATCAGAGATAATTTCATCACCAGCATAGTCAACTTTAATACTGAAGAATTAAGGTATTCATTATTTTAATTTTAAAATGTCACATTTATCTTGCGTTTTGACTCTGTTGCTGCTCTTCATTGCTGTGCACCACCTAGTTTATAACTGGCACCTTTTTTTTTGTAGTGCTGTATCAATTGTGAAATTTGCATCCATAAACATTTGAGATTAGCTATATTAATAGTGTTCATCTTTATTCATCAGTGATGTTATCCGAGAGAAGATGAAGAAAAACTACATGTCCAATCCAAGCTACAACTATGAAATAGTCAACAGAGCATCTTTGGCTTGTGGTCCAATGGTGAAGTGGGCAATTGCACAAGTGAGTAATTTGAGAATGTAAGAAGTTTGATCAGGAGTAGTCATACAATCCATTAATCATAGATTATTTCGTTTCCACTCCTTTTCCCACTCTTTCTCTCAATATCTCAGTTGTCTTGACACATTTGTAACCTTGCATAATTGTTTTACTTTCATATAATTTCTTTTGTTTTGTAGCTTAATTATGCTGATATGTTAAAACGAGTTGAACCCTTGCGCAATGAACTACAAAAGCTGGAAGATGATGCAAAAGAGAACCAGCAGAAGGCTGATGAGGTTGAGCAAATGATCCGTGACCTGGAAACCAGTATTGCTCGTTACAAGGAAGAGTATGCTATTTTGATATCTGAAGCCCAAGCTATTAAAGCTGATCTTGCAGCAGTAGAAGCGAAGGTGAGTAATGTTTAAGTAAAGATTTTCTAATGCACCTTCTGTCTGTGTTATGTAAGTCTTTCTAAAAGAGTTAGGGTGGGTTGAACAACAACTAAAGCTTGGATAATTTGGGTTCAAAATGTCATGTTTCTTTTATCCATAAAATGCACAAAATCCTCCTTCAGGTTAACCGAAGTACTGCACTACTGAAGAGTTTGTCTGCTGAACGAGATCGCTGGGAAAAGACCAGTGAGACTTTCAAGAATCAGATGGCCACTATAGCTGGAGACTGTTTACTATCAGCTGCTTTCATCGCTTATGCAGGATACTTTGATCAGCAAATGCGCCAAAATCTATTTACAACTTGGGCACATCACCTACAACAAGCAAGCATTCTGGTAATTTTATATACTTTCAGTTTAAGATTTGTGTTAGAGTTGTTGTTTTGGATCCTGTTGATTGGTATTCAGAACAGAAAATTTCTTATTGGCGATTCAGTACCTTGACTGTGACTTGTGTATAATTTTCATGAGTCTGGGAGAGATTGTTCCCCACGTCAATGATAGTAAGGGATTGTCTTTTGAATGTGTGTGAAGGGTGTAGTTGATGTGAGAGCAGTTGTCAAGATCCATGTCTGAACCAACAGGGTAGGATAAGGACTAGTAATCCTCTGTTTATTATCCAAGGCACATGCAAATTGTACATGACTACCTGGTTAAACGCTTAAGGAAAGTACATGTACGGATGGAAAGAGTTTATTTCATGCAGCATGTATTTGTAGCACAGAAAATGCTGTTAAACTGAGGTTGTGGCCCAAGGAGAATGGATAATTAGGATGCTAGAAAGAATCTCAAAACAATAAAGATGTGAGGAGATTCCAGTTAGAATAACAGTAACTGGGACTGCAGTATTACTCAAGATTGAGAGGCTCTTGTGAAGGGTTCTACGTTCTTGTCTCATGGGTAACGGGGTTTCTCCTGACTTTCCAAGTTTATTTATCAGCTATGTAGAACCTGTACTCTCTTTGATTGTGTATAGGTCAAAGTTAGTCATTGACTTTTTACTTTCAGTTCCGTACAGACATTGCAAGAACAGAGTATCTATCTAATGCTGATGAGCGTCTGCGCTGGCAAGCAAATTCTCTACCTGCCGATGACTTGTGCACAGAAAATGCCATCATGCTGAAGCGCTTCAATAGGCACGTATTAAAAAAAATCCTTTTTTTGTTTATGGTTTTATTGGTAATAGTTATAATAGGACTGACTGTTTGCTAGATACTTCTGGCCTTTTAAGACCACACTGGAACTGGAGTATTCTCATGTACTAAATATGAAATTAATGTTTGAGGGAATGGTTAAAACTGTTCTAACCACACTGTTTCTACATAAATGTCAGTATTGTAAAAATAGGCACCTGTTGTTTGTGTTTATTTTTGGCATGGCAAAGTACCCTAGACTTGTGCAAAATACTTTTCTGTACATTTAACTTGTGGTCAAGCAAAGAGATATAGGCCAAAGGCAGATATATGGACTTAGGCCACAGATCAGCCACTGGGGCAACATGGCGGTTCAGTGGTTAGCATTGCTGTCTCATAGTGGCAGGGACCTGGATTCAACTCCACCCTTGAGAGCATGGCTGTCTGCAGTTTGCATGTTTTCCCCAAGTCTGCATGGGTTTGTCCTATGGGCACAGGTTTCTTCCCAACAGTCCAGAGACATGCAGTTAGATGGATTGGCCATATTCTCCAGAGATGTGCAGGCTAGGTGGATTAGCCATGGGAAATGTAGGATTACAAGGATAGGGTATAGGGGTGGCTCTAAGTGGAATGCTCTCTTAAGGGGCATTGTGGACTCGATTGGCTAAATGGCCTGCTTCCACACTGTCAGGATTCTATGATTTCATTGACTGGTGGAATAGGCTCAAGGTATTGAATGATCTACTCCTTTTCCTATATCTCTGGCTGAATGTACATTAATAAACTTGTGGAAGTTTATCAGGTTTATTACCTCACTTAGTTTTCTTACTCATTGGCACTTCAAGACAGGGCATCTTTAAAAACTGTTGAACCTCTAAAGCTCCAAATCTCTCAAGTTAAATACCATTGTTGGCTAAAGTACTCCTCAGTAGATTTTTTTTCTCATTTTATGTGAAAAACCCAGGCTCTGAACAATTCTTTATGTGAATGAATGGTTGATACAATGATAACAAGCAAATAGCATGAAGAATTCAGCTTTGAAGAGTTTGACTAACTTGGACCGTGGAGAGAATTTTAATCTAAGAACCAAAAAGTTAGCTTTGGGTTGGAAGGTCAGGAGGTTGGAGTAAAGATCTAAGAAATTTTTTTTTCCCCAATCCAAACCACCATCTCTCATATCCATTTCTAGCTTTAGCTGAAACCAGAATTTGTGTGGACGACCGATATGTTCTTAATAGCCAGATTGGAATTTACTAAATATAAGATTGCAGGCTTCATTGTAATTTTATGCTGGACTTTAGTTGCTGTTCACTGGGTTTCATCTTTATAAGAAAACCTGGCAGCTACAAGGAGGTGAGGACTTGGTAGATTTGGGAGGTGTTTTGTTACCACTTTGCCTGCAAATATTTTGTGATTCCATCAATAGTGAACTTTGGCCTCTGTGTTCTCACCAGGAGTAGTAGGAAGAGTTGAGATGGAAGATGAAACAAAGTTCTGTTTGGGTACAAGAAGAGTAGAAGGGAAGAGAGCAGGAATGTGACTTTTGAAGTAGAGGATCAGCCATGGCCATATTGAATGAATGGTGAAGTCGCTCAATAGGCAGCTGTCCTATTGTTGCACCTGTATTTTGTGTTTCTATGAATGTATTCCATTTGCATCTTAATAGGATAAGGCTTTGTCAGTTGCACAAGGATACCACAAAGTTTTCCCTTCTGGCCCAGAATGCTTAACTACTGTTTCAGACAACTTGAGTAGTACTGAAAGAATCTCTCTTCCTGACCAAATCTATGAACCTCTTCTTTTAACTGCTTTTTCTAATCTGGATGCATGTTGTGTTCCCTCACAACCTTGGTCCAGTGATTCATATGCTCCTCTTATTGTCCTTAATGTAACAGTTCTTAAATCTCCACATTCAGTTTTCAATACACTGCAACACCAGGCAGAAAATTGAGAGAATGTCACTGAAATTCAGCCTCTAGTTTTCCATTTTAAGAAAAAACATTTGCTCATTGATGTTGTGCTCTACTTTTCTTTCATGGAGCAGGTCCTTTGCCATTAGGAGTATTTTCTGTCCAAGCCAAAGCAAGAATCTTTTGTACCACTGGCTTTGTTATAATTATTTAATTTAACATGCACCTGCCTCTGATCTTAAAGCCTAGTTTGTCTGGCTTGACACTCAAAATTCCTTTGCCCACTGGTCCATTATTGGGTTCAAATGCTCAATTCTTAAACTACTTGGAGCTCACATTCATCAATGGATTGCTTAGATATTTCTAGTCAACTTTTTCAGATGTGGTGGTACATGCTTGGAGAGATGGGACTTAAACTGGACCTTTTGGCCAAGCCCTACAATGAGTTTTTCATGATTATATTGGCTCCTCTTTATGTGAACATTGTGTAGTTTCTAATGACAATCCCGTTTAAAAGGAATGTGGTCTGATTTATGTTTAACATTTAATTTACTAATTAAGCATGTTATCTTTGGAAAGGTACCCATTAATTATTGACCCGTCTGGTCAGGCCACTGAGTTTATAATGAATGAATACAAGGAACGCAAGATTACTAGAACCAGCTTCTTGGATGATGCCTTTAGGAAGAACCTAGAGAGTGCATTGAGATTTGGTAACCCACTACTTGTCCAGGTCAGAAGAAAGAGTACATTGCGAAACAATTTTAGTTTTATCTTTGCTAGCTTCTGCATATTTACTGTGCCCGTTCCATTAATTCTAGGACGTTGAAAGTTATGATCCAATCTTGAACCCTGTGCTGAATCGTGAAGTTCGCAGGACTGGGGGTAGAGTACTTATTACTCTTGGTGATCAAGATATTGACCTTTCACCATCGTTTGTCATTTTCCTCTCCACCCGAGACCCAACAGTAAGTCACTGAAATTAACATTCTTAGAATGCTTTCATTTGAGCAACTGGTTTGTGCATTTTCATTGTGATGTGCAAGTTTCTTTGTTGCAAAACAAACATTAATCACTGTCTGTTGTTAGAAATGATTTTTTAATATTGTAAATTCGTGTTTTGATTGAAATACATATTTTATTTTTTGGCAACACCTAGATGCTTTCCTTAGAGACATAGGTATGTACAGCATGGAAACAGACCCTTCGGTCCATGCCGACCAGATATCCCAACCCAATCTAGTCCCACCTGCCAGCACCTGGCCCATCTCCCTCCAAACCCTTCCTATTCATATATTCATCCAAATGCCTCTTAAATGTTGCAATTGTACCAGCCTCCTCCACATCTTCTGGCAGCTCATTCCAGACCTGCACCACCCTCTGCGTGAAAAGGTTGTCCCTTAGGTCTCTTTTATATCTTTTTTTTCCCCCTCACCCTAAACCTAAAACCTCTAGTTCTGGACTCCCCAACCCCAGGGAAAAGACTCTGCCTGTTTACCCTATCCATGCCCCTCATAATTTTGGAAACCTCTATAAAGTCACCCCTCATCTTGAATTCAGTTTTAAAAGTCTTCCCAGATTTGAGTTTTAAATTGACTTTTCAAATGTTTTGACTACTTTGAACTAGTCTGCATTGATGGCATCAGTGATTACATTAAAACATTAAATTTTGACATGTTGGGCAATATTTTTATTTGTTCATGAAATGTGAGTGACACTAACTAGGCCAGCATTTACTGCCTATCTGTAATTGTTCTTGAGAAGGTAGTAATGAACTGCTGCAGGTTTTTGGATATACATCGATCCGCAGTGCTGTATTTAATTAAGTCACAAGTCACATGGCACCAGGTTACAGTCCCAACAGATTTATTTGAAATCACAAGCTTTTAAAGTGCTGCTCCATCATCAGGTGAAGTGTAGACTAGACCTGATGAAGTGCTCTGACAGCTTGTGATTTCAAATAAATCTGTTGGTCTATAAATTGGTGTTATGGGACTTCTGACTTTGTCCACTCAGTCCAATGTTGGCACCTCCACCTCATGGCTATAATTGAATTAAGTGAAGTCTTCTGACAGTCATAACTTGTAACAGTTGCAATGAAATCTCATAGCAATGCAAAGGTGGTTGCCCTTGGGACTATGCTTCAATTCCAGCCTTTGAATTGTAGAGGAGTAATTTTTAGTGAATTTAATTTGAAGGGTGGAAAAAGATTTTGATCTAAGTTTTTGGGTAACTTATCCTAATAAGTTAAGTTTGAAGTGAGTTTAAGTAGTAATAATTATCATTCACATTTTTTCTTCTAGGTTGAATTTCCGCCAGATCTGTGCTCTCGTGTTACATTTGTTAACTTCACAGTGACCCGTAGCAGCTTACAAAGCCAATGTCTAAATGAAGTGCTGAAGGCTGAGAGACCAGATGTAGATGAGAAACGTTCAGACTTGTTGAAACTGCAAGGTTAGTTTTGGGTGATAACTGATCCACTGGTGACTACTTAGTAATTAAACCTTGATGAATAGACAATAATAGTTCTGTACAATTTTAAAAAACATGTAAAACTGAAATCACTTCCCACCTTTTCTTTTTTTAAAACTACTGTATCAAACTGTTACCCAGGCAGAAATGATTTCAAATTTCATCCACCTTACACAACTTGTAAAAGTTTACATCCAGCATTTTGTGGCTTTATTTTCCTTCTCATCTGTCAGTAAAATTAGTAACTTTGACCCTACCATTTTAATATAATTGAGACCATTGGTTAATGCACTGGAATTTTGCTAATCTTGTTTTGGATAGGTGAATTCCAACTTCGCTTACGCCAACTGGAAAAGTCTTTACTGCAAGCTTTGAATGAAGTTAAAGGTCGTATCTTAGATGATGACACAATTATCACTACGCTGGAGAACCTGAAAAGGGAGGCAGCAGAAGTCACAAGGAAGGTTGAAGAAACAGACATTGTTATGGCAGAAGTGGATGCTGTCTCCCAACAGTACTTGCCACTTTCTACAGCATGTAGTAGCATCTATTTTACTATGGAAGCATTAAACCAGGTATTATAAAATAGAGGGTATAATTGGACTTAAACTTGTTCATCAATTTGTGTAGGATGGAGTTGTGCCTAAATTTTAGAACTAACTGGGACATTTTTTGAAATGTGTATAATATGAAAAAGTAGGAATAAAGTCTTCCTTTGCCGTTTGATGCATTCCCACACTATAGCTTTCGTATGCACTGATCAGTTGATTTAGAAGGTTTAATAGTGTGTTTTGGAATAGTCAGTTAATCCACTCCCAGTCAAACAGAAATGGGGAGAGGATTTAAAATCATTTTGGACATCGTATTGATGCATAGTATTAATCATACAAACTATGGCATGCCATGTAAGTTATTAAGTTAATTTTGTTTTACTTGCTAATTATCAAACAAAACTTTTCACTTTTGTTGAAATCTGTTAGAATTCCAACTAAAGTTTGATTTTATTGATAATCCCATCAGATTGCTGATGATATTGTTCATTCTTTGTTCAATAGATTCACTTCCTATATCAGTATTCTCTTCAGTTCTTCCTGGATATTTATCACACTGTTCTGTATGAGAACCAGAATCTGAAAGGAGTTACAGATCATACACAGCGATTGTCTATCATTACCAAAGACCTTTTCCAGGTATATATAAGCAGTTGTTTTAAAATAAAAACTTGAAACTAAATGTTTGTGGAGAAAAGATTTTTTGCAAGCATGTCAATAATATACTATTTCTAATGTCACAGGGAACATTTAACAGAGTTGCACGTGGTATGGTGCACAATGATCATATCACCATTGCAATGCTGCTCGCTAAGATTCGCCTCAAGGGCCTCACCAGGTAAAGGTTTTTTTTGCTTGCCCTATGTGATTCGGATTTAATGTTTGTTTTGTGATTTTTAGCAACTAGATTTTTTTTAGCATTTTCTGATTCTTCTAATTTAGTATGTTTCATGGAAAGTTAATGTGCTGTGTTTGCTAACAATTTGCTTTTTAAATATAAATAATCATGGGACATGTCTCAAATACAAATCCTCCAATTTGTTCAATCCAGTGAACCTTCATATGACTTGGAGTTCCACCACTTCCTTCGTGGTAGAGAGATTGTCCTGAATGGTTCTTCTGTGTCTAAGATAGATTGTCTCACAACAGAACAAATAGAAGGCATGGAGAGACTGAGTCGTTTACCTGTCTTTTTTGATCTCATTTCCAAAGTTCAAGTGGACGATGTGAGTTATGTTTTAAACAAATTGTACTTTTTAAAATATATTGTCTCAACTTGGTCAATTTGCAGCCATTGTTGGAATCGATTGTTGGAAAAACCCATCTGGTTCACTTAATACCTTGAGAAAGGAAGCTACCATCCTTCCCTGGTCTGACCTATATGTGACTGCAGACCCACAGCAATGTGGTTTGATGAGCTCTGGGTAATTAGGGATGGGCAATATATGCTGGCTGAGCCAGTGACCCCTACATCCCATGAATAAATTTTAAATTTAGCTTGAAATCTAGTTATATTAAAACTTCAATGCCCCCTTTTAATTCAAATTTGTTACCAGCATATTACAACGTTCTGCACGTTGCTTAAAATGCATCGTGGTATTTATCTTGATAATTTATTCTTTTGAGTGTGCATGTCTCTGGCACAGCCAGCATTCCTAATTGTCCTTGCGCTGATGGTGATAGTATGTTGTATTCTTGTTATGGACCATCTGATATATCCTTGCTGCTGTTCGGATTGTGATATGCAGCACACCCAGAAATATTCAAATGCAAAATATTTATCTAATGCTGATCTGAGTTCCAAAAAGATGTTGCATTTGGGACACAGTTTCTAGTTTGTTTTTATTATAGTACTAAAAAAGTTTCCATGACACTTTGAATAGCTCAATCGTCTTTATTCGAAAATTAAATTTCGGTGGCACAGTGGTTAGCACAGCTGCCTCACAGCGCCAGAGACCTGGGTTCAATTCCCGCCTCGGGTGACTCTGTGTGGAATTTGCACATTCTCCCAGTGTCTGCATGGATTTCCTCTGGGTGCTCCAGTTTCTTCTCATAGTCCAAAAATGTGTGGGTTATGTGAATTGGCCATGTTAAATTGCCCGTAGTGTTAAGTTAAGGGGTAAATGTAGGGGAATGGGTCTGGGTGGGTCGCGCTTCGGCGGGTCGGTGTGAACTTGTTGGGCTGAAGGGCCTGTTTCCACACTGTAAGTAATCTAATCTTAACATTTTTCAATTATTGAATATATTTTTGGCCTATAATTGTACTTTTTCTTTTAACTGCAGCAATTTAACATCTGGCTAGAGAGCAGTTCACCTGAACAAACTGTGCCTTACCTGTGGACTAGTGAGCAACCTTTAAGTAAGCAACAAACTTCTAATCTTCATGTTTTGAGTATGTGATAGAATTTAATTATTTATTTTAGCTTTCCAAGCAAGGTTACAAACTTTTTTCTTTGTCCAGCTCCTATTGGGCAGGCTATGCACCGACTACTGCTTATCCAGGCTTTTCGACCAGACCGTCTCTTGGCAATGGCTCATATTTTTGTGGCCATCGTTTTGGGAGACAGTTTCATGTCAACTATTGAACAGCCATTAGACCTGGCAGCAATTGTCGAGACAGAGGTAAGAAACACTGTAAGATGTAGGAGCAGAGTAGACCATTCAATGAGTTCATGGTTGATCTGAATCCTTAATTCCACTTTTCTGCCTTTAGCCCATAACCTTGATTCCCTTACAATTTTTTCAATTTCAGCTTTGAATGTACTAAATGACCCAACGTCTACAGCTCTCAGCAGTAAAGAATTCCATGGTTTCACTACCTTCTAAGAAAAAAAAGGGAAACCATCTTTCAGAATCTACTATATCAAGCCCTCTAAGAATTTTCTATGCTTCAGTAAGATCTTCTTTCATTCCTCAAAACCCCAATGAGTGCAGGGCCAACCTACTTTGTCTCTTTTTGTGACAATACCTCCATATGCAGGATAAACCTAGTGAATTTTCTCTGGGCCATTTCCAGTGGCTGCCTATCCTTCCTTAGAGTAGGAGACCAGAACTGTTCATGTTATTCTAGGTGTGGTCTAACTAGTGCTGTGTATAGTTTCAGGAAGACTTCACTATGTTTATACTCCATTGTCTTTACCTTTGTCTTCCCTATTGCCTGCTGATCTTGTACACGAGCTTTTTAAGATTCATGCATGAGGGCCCCCAATTCCCTCCAAACTTCACCTTTCTGCGGGCTTTCTCCATTTAAGCAATATTCATCTCTATACTTTCTACCAAAGTGCACAACCACAATATTCCATCTCCTGAAGTTTAGCAAGTGAACAATAATTGTCAGTATTTGTAACTAGACTGTCATCCTCATTTTTCTTTCCATCTGTTTTTGTGTTGTCTTCAAACTTGGCAATAGTACATCCACTTGCCTCATCCAAGTTATTAATATATTGTAAAAAATTGTCTCCAGCATTAATCCCTGTGGCACAAGTTGCCATCCTGAAAATATCTGCCTTATCCCAAATCCATCGTCTATCAGGGAACCTGTGCTGTATCCATGTTAATGTACCACCCCAACACATGGGCTCTATCATATTAAGTAGTCTTGTGTGTGGTTCTTTACCAAACAGATTTTGGGAATCTTGTCCACTGGTTATCCTGCTTGTTAATACTCCAAAGAGTTTGGGGAGGCATTTTCCCTTCATGAAACCATGCTGGCTCTGCCTTATTATATTTTGCATTTCTAATTGCTACTATTACATCCTTTATAATCTAGATATTTCTGTGACAGGTGTTCAGCTAACTGACTTATAGTTAGCTGTTTCTGTCCCTTTTTTTGAACCTTCATATGACTTGGAGTTACATTGGCAGTTTTGCAATCCATTGGGACTTTTCCAGAACCGAAAGGATTCAAGGAAGACCAATGCATCTCTATCTCTCATCTGTAGCTACTTTCTTTAATACTGAAGGGTGCAACCGCTAGGTCTAGAGGACTAAGCAACATGCCCTGTAAGGTGCACAACTGTTCCAAGGATCCACGTGTCACAGTTAGTGTCAGCACGTCAATTATTGGGTTGACCTTTCGTAGTAGAAAGAAAATTAGAGGGAATGCTACTTACCAGCTTTTCACACAAATGTTTTTCTAGAATATATGAATGTTTTCGCAAATGATAATTGTACTTATGTCCACCACCATCACCTTTGTCCCCAGATTTGGTATTTTTGGAAAGCTACTATCTTCTATTGTGAATACTCATACAAAGGCTTGATTAAATTCCTCTCCAATTTCCTGGTTTCCCATTATTGTTTCCCCAACCTAATTTTCTAAAGAACTTCCTTCCCTCCCCCACCTTTATATTTAAAGAAAATAGATATAACATTATACAACATTGGAAAGGCAGTTGTTTGAACATTTTTAATGTGCTTCCAAGTGTCATACAGCACAGGTGCACTCTTCGGCCTGTGCTGACCAGTTATCCTGAACTGGACTAATCCCCATTTGCCAGCATTTTGGCCTATATCCTTCTCAGACCTTCTTATTCATATATCTATACAGATGTCTTTTTAGATGTTGTAATTGTACCAATCTCCACCAGTTCCTTTGGCAACTCATTCCAAATATGTCACTCTGTGAAAAAGTTGCCCTGTAAGTCCCTTTTTAAATCTTCTCAACCTCCAACCCCACTCACCCCTACATACACTTTAAGCCTATGCCCTCTAGTTTTGGACCTGCCCTACACCTGGAAAAAGACCTTTTTCTTTTTACCCTATCCATGCCCCTCATGATTTTATAAACTTGTATAAGGTCTCCTTTCAGCCTCTGACGCTCCGGGGGGAAAAGTCCCAGCCGATTCAGCCTCTCCTTTATAGCTCAAACCTTCCAAACCTGGCAACTTACTTGTAAATCTTTTTACCAAACCCCTTCAAGTTTAACAACAACGTTGCTATAGCAAGGAGACCAGAATTGAATGGTGGCCTCACCAATGTCCCTGTACAGCTGCACTATAACATCCTGACTCCTATACTCAGTGCACTGACCAATGAAGACAAGCATGCCAAATGCTACCTGCAACTCTACTTTCAAGCAGCCATACACTGCAGCTTTAGGTCTTTGTTCAGCGACGTTTCCCAGAACCCTACTATTAACTGTATAAGTCCTGCCTTACTAAAATGCATCATCTCACATTTATCTAAATTATACTCCACCTGCCACTCCTCAGCCTACTGGCCCATCTGATCAAGGTCCTATACTCTGAGCGAACCTTCTTTCCTGTCCACTACACCACCAATTTTGGTGTTGACTGTAAACTTACTAACCATAATTTCCTATATTCACACCCAAATCATTATATAAATGACAAAAAGCAGTGCTTAGGAATTTCAACTTGATTTCCTACCTATTTTTTCACATCGACATCAGTGACTCAGAAGGCTGTCAAATAATGGATTTTGTCATGTTCTAAACTTAAAGTCCCATAGAAAGTAGGAGAATTGTGTTTTATCCATTTCCAATTAGTTTATGTCTTGATAATTAGTTTAGTCATTTTCAAAGTACACGCTATCAGTATTAAGTTCCACTTTTTCGGAATTATTTTATTTCTTCTAACTGTTGTAGTCTGTAGCAAAATAACTTGTATGACCACCTGTATGGGTATGTTTGTGTGGAGGTTATTTCTCCATGTCTACTGAGGTCGACCTTGCTTGTTATCCTTAGGTGAAACCAAACACTCCGGTGCTTATGTGCTCTGTACCTGGCTATGATGCTAGTGGACGTGGAGAGGATCTTGCAGCTGAACAAAACACTCAGATTACATCTATTGCTATTGGTAAAAATTCTGCTATCAATGTGAATAATAATTGATGGAAATACAATTGAATTTTTTAGTCATTGACACTTTGTATTCAGCGTTTCATTATTTAATTATTTTAACAAATGTATAATATAGGTTCTGCGGAGGGTTTCAACCAGGCAGAGAAAGCTATTAATACCGCTGTCAAATCTGGAAGGTAAGTAAGTTACCCAGTATATTGCACTAGTTGAATTTGTGACATACATACTATTGGCAACATTTTAATATGTACGGTGCATAATTTGCCCAAACTTTGCCTTGATGTTATCAACATCAGCACTACTCACATTTTAAAATTTATCTTTAAGTTATGTATTGCATGAGTGAACAAACATTCAAATATGTAAACAAAAACTAGTTTTGCTAATTTAGAAGTCATACCTTCATATTCATGTCTGGTGCAGTTTTACCCTGCAGTCAAGTGTAAGTGGATATGATAAATCAAATACATTGGATTTAATGTTGACCAGGAATTAATGACACATTATCTGATCGTATTGTTTCTAAATGGCACTTGTAACCAATTTTTTTTCACTTTTTTAATAGGTGGGTGATGTTGAAAAATGTACATTTAGCCCCTGGTTGGCTCATGCAATTGGAGAAAAAGCTGCATTCCTTACAACCCCATGCTAATTTCCGTCTCTTCCTTACTATGGAAATCAATCCTAAGGTAATACTTAATCTGAGTATTAAACTTGCCAATAAATTTGTTATGCTGTTAGTAAACTTTCAAATCTTCTGGACAATACAGCAGTGAAAACAATTGAACATGCCCAAATGTTTTGGTCACTTTTCAATAAACTGTAAATTCTGTTGCTCATAATCAAAATGAAACAATGCCCAATCTTGACAATTAGAACATCAAAAAGTCTACTTCAGCTCCTATTTTATCCTTTTTTTATTCATTTGTGTGCTATGTATTCAACAAGATCGTGTTGATGTTGTACCTCAAGTTCACCTTCCTGCCCTGTCCCATACCTTTTAATTATTTTTACTATTCAAAAGATCTGTCAGCCTATTTCAACATAGTAGTGTTTAATGGCAGTGATTTCTCCTCTGTTTACAAAAGATCATTTATATCACTGCACACTATTGATTAAGAAAGTGGGTTAGTTAACCTATTTTTAGTATGTTGTAATAACTGCGAGGTATGAAATCAGCCCAATGATAGTCCTGTAGTAATGTCCTTTTGAAAGAAACATCAATCAAGGAGTTTGAAATTCGTCTTGATTTCTTTAAAAAGAAAGTGGACTGCCAATTGGAGAATCAGCTGATAATAAATCAAATTTTAGTATTTGATCCTTTAAAAAGAATACCATGAATTTTTAAATTCCAGTGTCACTGTAGGTACCTCTACTTTATAGAGCAAAATAATGTTCAGTGTTATAGTGTCTTATTCATGTTTGCAGGTTCCAGTGAACTTGTTACGAGCTGGGCGTATATTTGTATTTGAGCCACCACCTGGTGTGAAGGCAAATATGCTGAGGACCTTCAGTAGTATACCAGTTTCAAGGATGTGCAAAGTAAGAACAAACTAAGGATTTGATCCCAATATTTTTTTGGAGGTAGCGTACTTTGTATTAACAGTGTCAAATTTCCCATGCTGGATGGGCAAGCGGCTACTTATAAGTCTATTAATTGGAATACAGATGAACGTATTTTTGAACCTTGCATGGTGAACAGAAGTTGGGACATTTCCATGTCTGTCATGTTGGGCAGTGCAAGCATGAAATGAATGTATTGCCATCATCTTCCTAACTGTCAAAAAAAGTATACAGTGCACATTGTTGCAGTTGTTGGAAGTGTATAATTTCTCCACTTGCTGCCTGCTACTTTGCAATCCAGTAAGAGTGGCACCAAATGGTTGTCACAAGCATGCATTCTGATTCCACCCAGTTCTGTTGTGGTCATTTTCACAGGTAAGGGCAACAGTCCATTTCTTAGCAGAATTCAGAGGTGTACCTGCATATAATTGTACAGGTATTCATTCACTAACACCATTTAGTGTTGTTATTCATACCCTAAATCAATCCATGTAGCCTGAGAACGTCATTCTGGAACTTTTGAATACCAGCACAATACACCCAATTGCATAACAAATATTTGGAAAGGAACCAAAAAATTCTGGTTGACAGTCTACAATTTATTTTCTTTCCTGAGCTGAAATTGCCTTGTGTAGTCTACTGTTGATTCTGTACTACTTCAGGCATTAGACAAAATGTTTAAGTACACAAAGCAGAGGCTGCCACTTGTTCATGCAGGCTGTTTGCAAGAGCAACTCATTTAGTCCCACTTTTCTGTCATTACCCAAATTATCCAATTCATTTTTGAAATCTAGTTTGATCTGCCTCCTCTACATTCTCAGGAAGTGCATTCCAATTTTTGCTTGCTGGATAAAGCTTTCCCTTGTGATGCTGTTGGTTATTGTGCCAAACACCTTAAATTGGTGGAACCAGTTTGTTCCCATCAAGTCCTCTAATGATTTATTAACAGCATTCAGCATACGCTGCCATCATCTGTGATTAGCCCCAAAATTCTTATTCTTGTACCAAAATGAGTTTGCATTTCACTGCATTCCATTTCATCAGCCATTTTTCTACCTATTCTAATAGTCACTGTGTCTTTTGAACATAGAACATAGAGTACAGCACAGAACAGTTCTTAAAATATAATAACCTACGCACCCCTCAACTCACTGCTATCCATGTGCATGTCCAGCAGTCACTTAAATGTCCCCAATGACTCTGCTTCCACACGTCCCATGCATTCCCAACTCTCTGCGTAAAGAACCTACCTCTGACGTTTCCTTTATACCTTCCTCCTAATATCTTCAAACTATGACTCCTCGTACCAGCCAATCCTGCCCTGGGGAAAAGTCTCTGGTTATTGACTATCTATTTGACTCGTTATTTTGTACACTTCGATCAGATCTCCTCTCTTCTTCCTCTTCTCCAGAGAGAAAAGTCTGAGCTTATTCAACCTTTCTTCATAAGGCAAGCCCTCCAGTCCAGGCAGCATCCTGGTAAACCTTCTTTGCACTCTCTATCTTTCCTATAGTAATGCGACCAGAACTGGACACAGTATTCCAAGTGTGGTCTTACCAGAGACTTGTAGAGCTGCAGCAAAACCTCGCGGTTCTTAAACTCGATCCCCCTGTTAATGGAAGTCAAACACCATATGCTTTCTTAACAACCCTATCCACTTGAGTGGCAACTTTGAGGGATCTATGTACTTGCACACCCAGATCCCTCTGTTTCTCCACACTACCAAGAATCCTGTCTTTAATCCTATCTGCAGCGTTGAAGTTCAACCTTCCAAAATGCATCATTTCGCATTAATCCAGGTTGAACTCCATCTGTCATTTCTCAACCCAGATCTGCATTCTGTCACGCTGCAGCCTGTAGTAGCCCTCGATACTATCAACGACACCTCCAACCTTTTGTTATCTGTAATTTTACTAACCCACCCCTTAACCACCTCATCCAAGTCATTTTATAAAAACTACAAAGAGCAGAAGCCCAAGAACAGAGCCCTGTGGGACCCCACTCAACACTGACCTCCAGACAGAATACTTTACATCGACAGCGATGTTCTGCCTTCTGTCAGCCAGCCAATTCTGAATCCAGATAGCCAAATCTCCCTGCATCCCATACTTCCTGACTTTCTGAATGAGCCTACCATGGGGAACCGTCTCAAATGCCTTGCTGAAGTCCATATACACCACATCCTCTACTTTACCTTCAACCTGTCTTGTCACCTCCTCAAAGAACTCAATAAGATTTGTGAGGCATGACCTGCCCCTCACAAAGCCATGCTGACTGCCTTTAATCACACTGCTTTGTCAAATAGTCATAAATCCTATCCCTCAGAATTCTTTCCAAAACTTTGAAGTTTCACACTATCCTCCCTGCAGTTCACAATATATTTGTAACCTGTAAACTTGGTAGTTGTGTTAGAACATAGAAGAATACAGCGCAGTACAGGCCCTTCAGCCCTCGATGTTGCGCCGATCAAAGCCCACCTAACCTACACTAACCCACTATCCTCCATATACCTATCCAATGCCCGCTTAAATACCCATAAAGAGGGAGAGTCCACTACTGCTACTGGCAGGGCATTCCATGAACTTACGACTCGCTGAGTGAAGAACCTACCCCTAACATCAGTCCTATATCTACCCCCCCTTAATTTAAAGCTATGCCCCCTTGTAATAGCTGACTCCATACGTGGAAAAAGGTTCTCACTGTCAACCCTATCTAACCCCCTAATCATCTTGTACACCTCTATCAAATCACCCCTAAACCTTCTTTTCTCCAATGAAAACAACCCCAAGTGCCTCAGCCTTTCCTCATAGGATTTTCCTACCATACCAGGCAACATCCTGGTAAACTTCCTCTGCACCCGTTCCAGTGCCTCCACATCCTTCCTATAGTATGGCGACCAAAACTGCACACAATATTCCAGATGCGGCCGCACCAGAGTCTTATACAACTGCAGCATGACCTCAGGACTCCGGAACTCAATTCCTCTACCAATAAAAGCCAGTACGCCATATGCCTTCTTCACTGCACTATTTACCTGGGTGGCAACTTTCAGAGATCTGTGTACATGGACACCAAGATCCCTCTGCTCTTCCACGCTACCAAGTAGTCTATCATTAGCCCAGTAATCCATCTTTTTATTACTCTTACCAAAGTGAATCACTTCACACTTAGCTACATTGAACTCCATTTGCCACCATTTCTGCCCAGCTCTGCAGCTTCTCTATATCCCGCTGTAACCTGCCATATCCTTCCTCACTGTCTACAACTCCTCTGACTTTCGTATCATCCGCAAACTTGCTCACCCAACCTTCTAACCCTTCCTCCAGGTCATTTATAAAAATGACAAACAGCAATGGTCCCAAAACAGATCCTTGCGGAACACCGCTAGTGACGGCACTCCAAGATGAACCTTTGCCATCAACTACTACCCTCTGTCTTCTTCCAGAGAGCCAATTCCTAATCCAAACCTCCAACTCACCCTCAATGCCATATCTCTGTATTTTCTGCAGTAGCCTACCATGGGGGACCTTATCAAACGCCTTACTAAAATCCATATATACCACATCTACCGCTTTCCCCTCATCTACCTCCTTAGTCACCTTCTCAAAGAATTCAATAAGGTTTGTGAGGCACGACCTGCCCTTCACAAAACCATGCTGACTATCCTTGATCACATCATTCTTATCCAGATGTGCATAAATCCTATCCCTTACAATTCTCTCTAAGACTTTGCCCACAACAGAAGTGAGACTCACTGGCCTATAGTTACTAGGATTATCCCTACTCCCCTTCTTGAACAAGGGAACCACGTTTGCTAGCCTCCAGTCCTCTGACACTACTCCTGTCGACAAAGAGGACACAAAAATCAAGGCCAATGGCTCTGCAATCTCCTCCCTTGCTTCCCAGAGAATCCTAGGATAAATGCCATCAGGCCCAGGGGACTTACCTATTTTCACCCTTGGCAGAATTTCCAACACCTCTTCTCTACATATCTCAAAGCCATCCATTCTACTTATTCGTGCCTCAGTATTCATATCGACAACAATGTCCTGTTCCTGAGTGAATACTGACGAAAAGTATTCATTCAGCGCCTCCCCAATCTCTTCAGCCTCCACACGCAACTTCCCATTACTATCCTTGATTGGACCTATTCCTTCCCTAGTCATTCTTTTATTCCTAACATACCTATAGAAAGCCTTAGGGTTTTCCCTAATCCTACCAACTAATCCTACCTATCATGTCCCCTCCTTGCTGCTCTTAGCTCTCTCTTCAGGTCCTTCCGGGCTACCTTATAACTCTCAATCGCCCCTATTGAACCTTCACACCTCATCTTTACAAAGGCCGCCCTCTTCCATTTAACAAGGGATTCCAACTCCTTATTAAACCACGGCTCCCTCACACGACCCTTTCCTCCCTGCCTGATAGGTACGTACTTATCAAGGACACTCAATAGTTGCTCCTTGAACAAGTTCCACATATCAATTACGCTCTTGCCTTGGAATCTACTTTTCCAATCCACACATCCTAAGTCATGCCTCAACGCATCATAATTTCCCTGCCCCCAGCTATAACTCTTGCCCTGTAGTACACACTTATCCCTCTCCATCACTAGAGTAAAAATCACCGAATTGTGGTCACTGTCCCCAAAGTGCTCACCTACCTCTAGTTCTAATACCTGGCCTGGTTCGTTACCCAGAACCAAATCCAGTATGGCCTCACCTCTTGTTGGCTTATCTACATATTGTGTCAGGAAACTCTCCTGCACACATTGCACAAACACTGACCCATCTAACGAACTTGAGCTATAGCTTTCCCAATCAATATCAGGAAAGTTAAAGTCTCCCAGAACAATCACCCTATTACTGTCACTCTTCTCCTGAATCATCTTCGCAATCCTTTCTTCAACGATTCTAGGACTATTAGGAGGCCTGTAAAAGACTCCTAACAGGGTGACCTCACCTCTCCTATTCCTAACCTCAACCCAAACTACCTCAGATGGCAAATCTGTTTATTAATATTAGTCAGGAAAAGTTGCAATATGCCTGTTATGTATCACTTCTTCAAATATTTTTTGAAAGCCTGCATTATACCACATCAGTCCTTTGTTACCTTATCAAAAAACTCAAAGTTAAATATGATTTTCCCCATTGCTAACTCTGAGCTGATTTTCTTTAATGAATATGCAGTGTCCCATATATGTTAATTTTGGCCTGAACCTCAGCAATAAAGTTAAATAGACTGGCTTGTAGATAGCAGATTTGTTTTGTAAATTTAAATTGATACACAAACCAGATTCTTGACCAAGTTAACTGTTAGAGTTTAAATATTATACAAGCTTACAAATACCAACATTTTAATGTTCAAATGTTATTCTAGTCACCAAACGAGCGTGCACGCCTGTACTTCCTTCTGGGTTGGTTCCATGCCATTATACAAGAACGTCTGCGATATGCTCCTCTGGGCTGGTCCAAGAAGTATGAGTTTGGGGAATCTGATTTAAGATCTGCTTGTGATACTGTGGACACCTGGTTGGACGATACAGCAAAGGTAAATTTTTGTTGAAAGTATTGAATCTGTTGCAAAGTAAAATAGTTTTGAGATTTAGAATTCTTGCTATTTTTAAATAAGAACTACTGTAACTAAAAAGTGCACCAAATGAGTTTAACTTTAGGCTAGGGTGAAATAAAAGTATAGCTTTGACTAGGAAAGGGGTCATTTGGCTGCTCCACACTGTCAAACAAGATAAAAGTGTAGTCCTTCAAAAATCGAGTTAAGGGAATCATTTCAGGGGCAAACTTAATAATTACTGCATAATTTAAATTAAAGATACTTTTTGGTTGATATTTTACAGTTCAGGCAACTAAGGTATTTCAAATTCGTTACTTTGGGTCATTTGGGATCTCTGGAGAAAGTGAGGACTGCAGATGCTGGAGATCAGAGCTTAAAAATGTGTTGCTGGAAAAGCGCAGCAGGTCAGGCAGCATCAAAGGAGCAGGAGAATCGATGTTTCGGGCATAAGCCCTTCAGGAATGAGGAGGGTGTGCCAAGCAGGCTAAGATAAAAGGTAGGGAGAAGGGACTTTGGGGAGGAACGTTGGAAATACGATAGGTGGAAGGAGGTTAAGGTGAGGGTGATAGGCCGGGGTGGGGGCAGGGGCGGAGAGGTCAGGAAGAAGATTGCAGGTCAAGAAGGCAGTGCTGAGTCTGAATGTTGGGCTGAGAAAAGGTGGGGGGAGGGAAAATGACAAAGCTGGAGAAATCTGCAGACTCGGCACCGCCGCCTTGACCTGCAATCTTCTTCCCGACCTCTCCACCTCCGCCCCACCCCCTCTCCGCCCCCTCACCCTCACCTTAACCTCCTTCCACTTATCGTATTCCCAACGCCCCTCCCCCAAGTCCTTCCTCCCTACCTTTTATCTTAGCCTGCTTGGCACACCCTCCTCATTCCTGAAGAAGGGCTTATGCCCAAAACATCGATTCTCCTGCTCCTTGGATGCTGCCTGACCTGCTGTGCTTTTCCAGCAACACATTTTTAAGCTAGTATTTGGGAACTCTTTCAGTCTCTTAAATTATGGATGTAACCTTGTAGGATTTTCTAGCATTTCCTTGTGAACAATTATTTTCAAAAGCAGGTCCTATGTGGAATATCAGTGTTTGTTTAATACAGACAGCAATTTATTGCATCATGAAGGGAAAATATTTTATAGCATTTCTATTTGTCTGCATTGACATTTTTGTTTATTGCATCTGTATTGCTGTCTAGTACGAAACCACCTGCTTTTACTTGAAATTTACTTTAGTTTTTCAATTCTTTTGTGCAATATAGCTATTAACAGTAATCTTCCATTTTACTTTTTAAAAGCTTAGTGATTGTAGTTTAGTTGCCTGGATATGACAAAAGACTATAAATCTAATTATTTTAGTGCTTTCACAGACAATGTCTTGGTGAAATTGTAAGAGGGATTACAAAGCTGATTAATGGTCATGGACTCTCAAACCCAGCCAAAAAAAGTTGCTTTCCTGTATTCATGCATAAATTTGCATTGCTTTCAGCAAAGAGAAATTTAGTCACTAAGGCAGTTTGGGGTGATAATTTGTATAATCATGAAATTGAGTGAATGTAAATAAAAATAGGGGTTACTTTACAATTTTCTGGATTAATGTGTTGAAGAATCCATTGGCATGCAAGTCATGTAAGTCTGGATATTGGGCATTGGGAAAGGATAGTTGGCATTCTAACTGTGAAAGCCCTTAGGGGAAGAGTAACTATAATATGATGGAATTTTTCATAAGGTGAACAGTGACATAGTTGATTCTGGTCCAAAATCTAAATAAAGAAAACTGCAGTCGTATGATGCAAAAACTGGCTATAATAAGTTGAGGAAAGTTACTTAAATGAATGACAGTGGGTAGGCAATGGCAGATGTAAAAAGTGCCTAAAATAACTGCAGCAATTGTTCATTCTTGTCAGGGATAAAATAAAGTGAGAAATGTGGCATGATCATGGCAAACATTGAAAATTAAGAATAGTGTTAGATCCAAGGAAGGGGCATGCAAATTGGCTTAAAAAAAGCAGTGGACGTGGCAATTGACAGCAGTTTAGATTTCAAAGGAAGCGAAAGTGCTTTGAGGTTGAAAACAGAATGGGAGCAAGCTTGTGGGAGCTATGCAAACTGATTGTGAAAACTTCTAGAAGTATGTGAAGAGGAAGAAGTGAAGGCAAATGTACGTCCCTTACAGTCAGAAGCAGGAGTAGTAATGTGGAACAAAGATGGCAGAGCAGTTAGAATCAAAATGTATATTTGTCTTCAATATGGTTCACTTTATCCTCTAACCTCACCTGATGGTAAGATATTTGTGCTAATTTATACTCCCTGATCTTTAGTGATGACAGTTTAAGAATATGGAGTAGGCAATTTAGTACTGAGATGAAGAGTGTGGTGAACCTGTGAAATTCTCTGCCACAGAAATGGTTGAGGCCAGAAACTGCAAGTTTTTCCAGGGGCATTTAGATGTAGTTCTTAGGACTAAACAGGTGAAGGAATATAGGGAGAAAATCATTTTGAATGGTGAAACACTACAAAGGGCTAAATGGTCTACTGTCTTCTGTGTTTTACTTCAATATGATCATGACTACGCTTAGTTTTCAACTCCACTTCTTTTTAATTCAGCTTTAAATATTTTCAGTGATGAGTGCATCTATAACCCACTGAGGTAAAGAAGTGACGGTGAAGCAATTTCTTCCAGTCCTAAATGATTGTCCACTAATCCCTACCCTGAAGTTGTTTATTCCTTCTAAATTCCCAACTGTGGAAACAGCACCTCAGTGTCTACTGTGCCAATCCCCTTTATATTCTTGATTATTTCAGTGGGACTCTTATTCTTCTAAATTCTAGAGTAAACACCCAATTTATTAAAAACTTCTCATGCTAGAGCAACCTGTTCAGTGTAGGGACCAATCTGAATTTTCACTGAACATTTATAATCACTTGTAATAGTTGTATGCAAATATCAGAAACTATTGTATTGCCTACATGTACAATATTTGCCACTTTTTTAGGACTGATAAAGGCTTGGGATGCAAATAACTTGTGTGAAATAATGAATTTACAAATCACAAATATTCTCAACTTCAGTAACTTAATATAGACTGACTTGTTTTCTTCAGGGGCGCCAGAATATTTCACCTGATAAAATTCCTTGGGCAGCTTTGAAAACCCTGATGGCACAGTCCATATATGGTGGGCGTATTGATAACGAATTCGATCAGCGGTTGTTGAACTCCTTCTTGGAGCGTCTTTTTACGACTGCTAGCTTTGACAGCGAATTTAAGTTGGCATGTAAGGTTGATGGACATAAGGATATTCTAATGCCAGATGGCATCAGGTAAAAAATCTTTCAACTTGATCATTGCTACAATTTTTTGAAAAATTGTATTTCATGTTTAAAGAATACTGACCTGAGAAAAAATGAAATTGATACTTTTAAAATAGTAACTGCTCAAAACACAGTTTGTTATTGGAATCATCTTTTGACAAAAGTGCTCCCCTTAACATTAATTAGCCAATGGTTTTTTTATTATAAACTGCAGACGAGAGGAGTTCATCCAGTGGGTTGAGCTGCTTCCCGACGCTCAGACGCCATCTTGGCTAGGTTTACCGAACAATGCTGAAAAGGTGCTTCTAACTACTCAGGGTAACTATTAAAATTTCCAAGTACTGAACTTTCCTCATCTTTCTAAATAACTAAATTCATAGTGCTGTGATCTGAAATTATAGGTAATACACTAAACATTTTAAGTGTATACACTAATATGCATTTAAACAAATGTTGCAAGTTGTAATTTCCCATGTGATGCACTCAAACAAAATTTTATTTTCCTCGTTTGGTGCCATCACTTTGCTAACTGTTCTGTTGCATTTTGTTTGGTTAAGGTATTCTCCCAGAAGTTTTATTTTAGATGTTTCCTCCTTTGCTGGGAACAGAGAGAAAGAAAACATTCTATACCATTTTTGTTCCCATTATAGGTTCTTCCCTTCACCCCTCCTCCCCAAAACACTACAATGCTCTGAAAATAAACATCTGGTCATTTGAACATTCCAAGTTTTCATTGCTTAACTTATCCGGTTTATTGCATTATGTAATTCTTCAGAACCATTAAGAGCAGAGTGTAGCCTTGGAGGAAAGGAATTTTCTTATTTTTATTTATAACTCCTTTATAGATGTTCAGCTTTACCACATTATATATTCCTTACTCACCTCTTCAGGTGATTCAGTATAGCAGACCACACGAACAATTTATTATAAAAATTAATTTTGGTGTAATGTTGCATAAGTTAAATTGTTTTTAATGTTTAAAAGATTAGATCACTTGCAGTGTGGAAACAGACCCTTCGGCCCAACAAGTCCACACCGACACTCTGAAGAGCAACCCACGCAGACCCATTCCCCTACATTTACCCCTTCACTTAACACTACGGGCAATTTAGCATGGCCAATTCATCTCACCTGCACATTTTTGGACTGTGGGAGGAAACCGGAGCACCCGGGCAAAACCCACGCAGACACTGGGAGAACGTGCAAACTCCACATGGTCGCCCAAGGCGGGAATTGAACCCGGGCCTCTGGCACTGTGAGGCAGCAGTGCTAACCGCTGTACCATCGTGCCACACTGTACTTATTTTAGATAAGTACATGAATATGAAATATTTGGAGGGATATGGGCCAAGCACAGGCAGGTGGGACTAGTTTAGTTTGGGATTATGGCATGGACTAGTTGGACCAAAGGGTCTGTTTCTGTGCTGTATAACTGCGCATTTGTACATGCATCCACCACCCCCTCTGGAGGTTCATTCCACACAAAAAGGTCTTTTTTTTTTCAGTCTTTCCTCTCACCTTAAAAAATGTTCCTGTTATGAAAATATCCCACCCAAGGGCAAAATCACCTGCCATTCACCTTATCTATATGATTTTATAAGCCTCCATCAGTTCACCCCTTAAACAGCTATGCTCCAGTGAAAAATGTCCCAGCCTATACTTATAACGCAACCTTCCATTCATGTCAACATGCTGGTAAATTATTTCTGACCCCTCTCCAGCATAATAATATCCTTCCTATAATTGGATTGCCAGAACGTTTGGACAGATGTCTCAGCAGGTGCTGTCGTTTCACTGCTGATCACAAAACAAATGATCACATCATCTATGAAAGACTGGGCTATTTCTGAATCTTTTGTCAAATTTGCGGGTATGCTTGGCAAAATCGTATGTTCGTTGTTTGCGACATTTTCCTGTGTATTGTTTAGCAACGTAATTAATTAACACAGTTCATTGTTCAATAGATGTATTTTCATCCATTTGTCTGACTTGTCAGCAACCTGAGTTTACACAGTTCTACTTTTTAATAAACACCATCAATTTTGTTATTGAGCTAGGTTCTGAGTACCTTTTTTTTTATTGTACTTGTCCAGTTGTCCTTTTTTGAAACAGCTTTTTTACTCTTGTCATACTTCAAATTGATTTTTTTTTTAACGACCAGTCTCTGGATTAAATTACCGTTGTTAGTTAGACTGTCTTTGATCCCTTGACCATTTATCTGGTTCAGGCACTGATATGCTCAGCAAAATGCTGAAAATGCAGATGCTGGAGGATGAGGATGATCTAGCTTATGCAGAGACAGAGAAGAAGCAGCGGACTGGTTCTACTTCAGACGGACGGCCAATTTGGATGCGAACACTTCATACCACAGCATGTAATTGGCTCCAACTTATTCCTAAATCACTCAACCATCTTAAACGCACTGTCGACAATATTAAGGTAAGAGATGTGAAATATTGCTCTATTTTGAGCCTTGCCTTTCAGGTTGTCATCCTAGTAACAAAACATGGCCCTGATCAAAGCAAAGTTACATCAGATGACTGGTATATTTTTAACCGTCCTTCTCAATTTCTTTGAATATGAATAGGATCATGAATAAGGCATTTGTACCTGCCTGTGCTATTCACTATGATAATGGCTGATCTGATTGTGTGCACTTTACTACCTTCACTACTTCACTACACTCTTTTGTTGGTAAAAATTGATCATTACCTTGTAATTGTATTCATTGACCTAATCTCTCCTGTTCGGGGAGGGATTGGGGACCATAGAGTCATGGAGGTGTCCAGCATGGAAACAGACCCTTCGGTCTAACCTTTCCACGCCGACCAGATATCCCAACCCAATCTCGTCCCACCTGCCAGCACCCGGCCCATATCCCTCCAAACCCTTCCTATTCATATACCCATCCAAATGCCTCTTCAATGTTGCAATTGTACCAGCCTCCACCACATGCTCTGGCAACTCATTCCATACACACACCACCCTCTGCATGAAAAAGTTGCCCCTTAGGTGTCTCATATCTTTCCCCTCTCACCTTAAACCAATGCCCTCTAGCTCTAGACTCCCTGATCCCAGGGAAAAGACTTTGTCTATTTATCCTATCCATGCCCCTCATAATTTTGTAAACCTCTATAAGGTCACCCCTCAGCCTCCGATGCTCCAGGGAGAACAGCCCCAGCCTGTTCAACCTCTCCCTGTAGTTCAGACCCTCCAACCCTGGCAACATCGTTGTAAATCTTTTCTGAACCCTTTCAAGTTTCACAACATCTTTTCAGAGGAAGGAGACCAGGATTGCACGCAATATTCCAACAGTGGCCTAACCAATGTCCTGTACAGCCGCAACATGACCTCCCAACTCCTGTACTCAATACTCTGACCAATAAAGGAAAGCATACCAAACGCCACCTTCACTCTCCTATCTCCTGTGACTCCACTTTCAAGGAGATATGAACCTGCATTCCAAGGTGTCTTTGTTCAGCAACACTCCCTAGGACCTTACCATTAAGTGTGCAAGTCCTGCTAAGATTTGCTTTCCCAAAATGCAGCACCTCGCATTTATCTGAATTAAACTCCATCTGCCACTTCTCAGCCCATTGGTTCATCTGGTCCAGATCCTGTTGTAATCTGAGGTAACCCTCTTCACTGTCCACTACACTTCCAATTTTGGTGTCATCTGCAAACTTACTAACTGTACCTCTTATGCTCGCATCCAAATCATTTATATAAATGACAAAAAGTAGAGGATCCGATAACACCGATGCTTGTGGCACTCCACTGGTCACAGGCCTCCAGTCTGAAAAACAACCCTGCACCACCACCCTCTGTCTTCTACCTTTTGAGCCAGTTCTGTATCCAAATGGCTAGTTCTCCCTTTATTCCATGAGTTCTAACCTTGCTAGTCAGTCTCCCATGAGGAACCTTGTCGAACGCCTTACTGAAGTACAATACTAAAAGTTGAAGTTCTAAATTGGAGAAAGGCCAATTTTGACGGTATTAGGCAAGAACTTTCGAAAGCTGATTGGAGGCAGACGTTCGCAGGTAAAGGGACGGCTGGAAAATGGGAAGCCTTCAGAAATGAGAACCAGAATCCAGAGAAAGTATATTCCTGTCAGGGTGAAAGGGAAGGCTGGTAGGTATAGGGAATGCTGGATGATTAAAGAAATTGAGGGTTTGGTTAAGAAAAAAGAAGCATATGTCACATCTACTGCTCTACCCTCATCAATCTTCTTTGTTACTTCAAAAAACTCAATCAAGTTTGTGAGATATGATTTCCCACACACAAAGCCATGTTGACTATCCCTAATCAGTCCTTGACTTTCCAAATACATGTACATCCTGTCCCTCAGGATTCCCTCCAACAACTTGCCCACCACTGAGGTCAGGCTCACCGGAAGATAGTTCCCAGGCTTGTCTTTACCGCCCTTCTTAAACAGCGGCATCACGTTTGCCAATCTCCAGTCTTCTGGCACCTCACCTGTGACTACTGATGATACAAGTATCTCAGCAAGAGGCCCAGCAATCACTTCTCTAGCTTCCCAGAGTGTTCTCGGGTACACCTGATCAGGTGTACTTCCCCGTGATCAGGGGATTTATCCACCTTTTAAACGTTTCAAGACATCCAGCACTTCCTTCTCTGTAATCTGGACACTTTACAAGATGTCACTATCTATTTCCCTACAGTCTATATCTTCCATATCCTTTCC